>NC_067480.1:81453939-81603939 GCF_947179515.1 Apodemus sylvaticus | reverse complement strand
AGGGATGGGAGAACATAGAGATCTGAGGCTGAGGCAGACAAACCGCCTCCCTCCCTCAGCTATTGCTCCATAGAGGTGAACGGCAGAGCCATCACCGGCTTCTCCTTCTAGGCTCCTCAGAGGCATTCTCTTCCCAAAGTCAGGTGACCCCACCCTACCTCAGCACATTTCCTAAAGCATTTTGGAATCCCCCTGGGCAGGGTGATACTATCATTACCCCTAGGGAGCCATTTCTGGGCCCAAGGCTTTTTGGGGTCGGGGAAAGTTTGGGCAGATTTTTCTGTGCAGATGTCTTGCAGAGATGGAGGCGCTGTGTGGGTGCTGGGCTAAGGTAAGGCGGCCAGGAGAGAAGATGTCTGAGCAGTCACATGTCAGAAGCAGGGAAGGAACAAACCCTCCCAGCCCCTCAGTTCGCACAGTCTTTTAAGAGAACGGGAGGTGACCCTATGGCTTTGTTTCTATTGCTGGTAGAAGGCAGACATCTTCCTTTTCTTCTCATGAGAAAAGATTACGAATATACAAATGGGAGGGGGTGAACTAGACCTTTAGCTCAGCGAGCTAAGTGCTTGGCTGTGCAAGCAAAAAAGCGCGAAGTTCAGATCGTAGGCACACACATAAAACTCAGGCACCATGGCATGCATCTGTAATTTCAGGGCTAGAAGGCAGGCAGAGACCAGAGGCGCCCAGATGGGTGGGGCTGGGGAGAGGTCACTGGCCAGTTAGTCTAGACGCAACGTTGAGCTCCTGGCTTAGTGAGAGACCCTGTCTCAAAATCTAAGGTGAAGAGTGACTGAAGAAGACATCAGATGCTGGACGGTGGCCTACATATGTGCATATATGGGTGAATGTACCCACACGTACATGTATGCACCACACACACACACACACACACACACACACAAGAATATAGATATAAGCACAATGCTGGGACTCTAGGCAGAATGAGGAAGAGCATGGTTGGCTGTGTCTAGCAAGAAAGGTCAGAGGGCTTGCTCCAGAGGTAGGACACAGTCATGCTGCCATTTTGAGAGCATTTAGGATGTTTTATGAGCCTTTTGTGCGACCTTCTGGTATGTTTCAGACTGATTCTGTTTTCCAGTCACAGGGACCTGGAAAGAGAGGCAAGATAGGTGGTGAAGCTTGGTCTTTACAAGGAGCAAAGGCAGGCAGGGTGCTAGGCAGCATGAGGAGCCTGGGGCAGTTGAGTTGCTTCCACCAGCCAGAACCCAAGAGGGCTTTCCCTGGAACTCTCTTGCAAAATCATGGCGGCATCTCTACTGATGTGGCTTCCTGTGGAAAGTAGGTGCTGTCGGTAGGTCCTGGCTTGAGTCTTACTCATTTCCAGTCTTCTCAATTTCTGTACCAGGCCCAGGCCTCCCGGGGGAAGCTTCTAGAAAACAGATCCCAGATGTGAGGAGGGAGACGGAGCCAAGAGAGTAAGATGACTACTCTTTAGAGAAACAATGCAATTTCCCCTTTGGATCAACAGCTTGGTGTTACTGAGAGAAAATGGCACCTCCCGTCCCAGAACTGGGGGTCCTTGGACTTAGAGAGTCCTTTTCTAAACCTTGCTAGGAGCAGGTTTGCAAAAGAAGATAGGAGATAGGCAAAGGGGAAGCCAGAGGGAATACCCTCTGCTTTTAAGGACTCGTGGGATTCTCCTAATTTCAAGATTAATTTCACAGACTTAATCATGTCTGTGAAGTCCCCTTTGCCCGGTGACATGTCAGTCATAAGTTCCAGGCATTAGGGGGTGTGGACGAGGAGGGGGCGTTATCTGGCTCACCAGTGTTTATTCTGTCAGCCCTGTCTTTGGCATGTTATGTTTGTAAAGCCATACTTAGAAACGTGTCCAGTATTGTCTGCTGGCAGCTCAGGGCATCTCCCTCCCACAGTCTAATGTCTTCTGCCCAGAAGTCAGAGAACGAGAGTCCTCAGACTCCCCTGGGTGCCAAGGAGAGACACCGCCACGGGATTTGATGAATGGAAGAGAATCTTCAGTGTTGCTCACCGTCTGAGGGTGGATGTGTGGGCTTTGGCAGGTACGGGATTTAGGCTTTTGCCCTGCTTTGATCCTGAAGGCTCAGGTGTCTTGTGGTTTCAGCCACTTCCTGACTTCCTAAAACCCGACAGGGAAGCTGAGCCAGGCCTTCCCAGCGTTGTAAATATAGAATCCCCTGTACTTAAGCAGAGTAGAGGGCTTGGCGTGGTCTCTGTGTTCTTGACTAATGTGGTGCCTTGTTGACATCACGATTTGTAACCTGCTAGCTTAGACTTAGTAAGAATGCACAGACAAGGGTCTGTCCAAGGATCATTGAGTATTCAGATGTTGGTGATCACCTGATAGCAAAGAATTAGGGTGTTTCCTGGTTTTGATATTATGTCCAAACAGTCAAGAACCACCCCCCCCCCACACACACACACATAAATACAACCCCGTGCTTGGCAGTGAAACTGAATGCACAGTCAGACGTATTTACTTAGAACATTCTTGAAATGCAATGCTTTAGTTGAAAGGCATTCACTCTTTGAAAGCACTCATGCCTGTTTCCAGAGAAGTCTCCTGTGTTTTCTTATTTTGGCTTGTAGGACATGATTCTCCACTTTTTCTTCCGACTCTCCAGCAATGCCTTCCCCAGCTCAGTTCCTTCCTCCTCCTCCTCCTCCTCAGTCCCAGGCCTAGAACTCAGTCTCATGTCTGTCAGTGCTTTGCGCCTACGCCACATCCCTATTCTAACCTGAGCTTCTCTCTCTATTTCTACAGCACAGTGCAAATGGTGAGTGAATCTGACTGCTTCTGTCTTCAGCATGCATGCACAGTTGACTGCCCTCGAGGGTCACCATCACCACCTAGTCGAGCCTGCATCCTGTCTCAGCAGGATTCTGACAGTGACTTGGAGCCAACCCCACCGTGTTCAGATTCTCCTCAACCTCCGGAGCCGGAGATATTGCTTAACTACACTTCAGATCATGCCATGATTTTCTCAGATAGAGACCCCCTCTCCCTCAGAAAAAAAAAGCCAGCACCACATGGCTGTCCATGAAACCCTCCCTACCCACACCATTGCTCCTAAGACCTTCTCGCCTGGTCCCTCTCCATCTTGCCCCTTGAAACTTCTTGTTTCTCAGATGTCCAGGCGAGAGCCAGTGATGAATACCTGTACCAGCTGTTCCCTCTGTCCGGACAATTCACCTAGATGTCTACAAGCTGGGCTTCTTTGTCTTGTCATATGTCCTTGATCAGAGACTTCTCTGAGCCTCCTGCCTAGCAACCTTTTGTGTTCCATTTCTGGTTCACCCCATAGGACCTACCACCATTTGTCTTCAGACAGTGTCTCTCTCCTGTCTTCTGGTTCGCTGCTACATGCATTGTGTAAATACTGGAGAGCAATAGTCACTGGCTATATGTGTGATTTGAGTGTGGACGTGAACTTGAGACATTTGCTGAGCCTGCTTGCCCCTCTCCCCCATTTGTGCTGTTGCAGAAGACTCCAACATAAACTCATTTCTTTCTTTCTTCCTTTTCCCCATATTTTAGACAAGATCTTACCCTATAGGTCTGGTCGACCTAGAGCTACCCCTATGTAGATGACCTGACCTTGAACTCATAGGGGTCCTCCTGCTCTTGCTTCCCAAGTGTTAGGATTAGAGGTGTTTGCTCCCGTCCCTGGCTTCCAGTGTGACTTATTGTGTGTCCATTGTGAAGCACACTACACAATGTCACTTAACCTCAGGAGACACTAGGCAGTGCATATGGCAGAAGTCAAAAAGCCTCACTTCACTATTAACTCTATTGTGCCTTTTTTTCCCCCTGAGACAGGGTATCTCTGTGTAGCCCTGGCTGTCCTAGAACTCACTCTGTAGACCAGGCTAGCCTCACACTCAGAAATCTGCCTGCCTCTGCCTCCTAAGTGCAGGGATTAAAGGCATGCGCTATCTAACTTTGTTTTGTTCTGTTTTTGTTGTTGTTTTGTTTTGTTTTTTTAATACATAAAATGAGGGGAATAATAGTAACTGTCCCACGAGTTTTTGTTAGAATTAAGTGAACTAATCCATGCAAATAATGGTGAAGCACCGGGCATGAATCAATCATTAAATAATTGGAAGCTGGTTTAATCTCCCTTTGTAGCAGAGGGATCTAAAGCTTGGGGAATTTAAGATTCTAACCGCAGGTTACATAGCGAGAGGCAGGGTGAAGGTTGAACTCAGGACTCATGATTTACACAGCTGGTTCTGCTAAGTCAAACTCATACAATGACCTAAATAAGATCGTGGGACTCTTCCCTAAGGCGAGAGAGCAGGGCAGCCTCTTGCTGTCTGTTTTGTCTGAATCCTCCCAACATTCCTGTCGACTCATCTGATGATCTCGAAACATCAGCAGGCCCGAGAGACTCACGGCCTCCTGTCTCCGTGTCTGGAGTCGAGTGTATGGATAATCATAACTGTTTGTCATGACGTGAGATTAAGGTGACAGACAGTGCTGAGGTGTAGTGACACCATTCCTGTAATTCCGTTGCTCACAAGGCTGAGGCAGGAGGACTGAGAGTTTAAGACCAGCCTATGCTATACTGAGAGATCTTCTCTCAAAAATAAAATAATCTGGGCATGGTGGCGCACACCTTTAATCCCAGCATTCAGGAGGCAGAGGCAGGTAGATCTCTGCGAATGTGAGGTCAGTCTGGTTTAGATAATGAATTCCAAGCCAGCCAGGGTTACAAAAGTAACCTTTAAAAAGACAATCTCAGACACCCGCTGAATGTCTATCCTCTTCACTTCCTTTACCAACACAGCTCATCATCCTGCCTTTGCCTCTTGCCCAGTGTCCCCTGTGGCCTGGGCACCCTCTGGTTTCCGATCCTGCTGACCTCTCTGGCCTGGCTCCCTGGCAGGTCCTGCAGCTATTCCCACAATGCTTATCCTTGCTGCTAGGCAGTCTTGAGTGTGGGCCTCATCCTACTCTGTAATGGGACCCTGGAGGAAGGTTGGCTTTGGGGACCAGCACTACATGTCTGCTGGCCTTGACAGGAACTGTGTGAGCATAGTCGAAGCAAGGAGCATGGCTCAGTTACCACTCTGATCTTGGTCACTGCCCAGCTGCCAGGCTAGCATCCTTGTCCCGAGTCACCACGAACGTGATTGCAGAAGGCAAGCCTCATCTACAGGGCTAATCTTTAGGGCTAATATAAGCTGGGGCAGACTAGGACTCTGTGGCTCTAAGATGGTAATTGCTCTTTGTAATCCTCAACTATGAAGAATGAAGATTACCACCATGCATCCTGTGCTCCAGAGACTCTACGAGGCAGGGATGAGATAGTTTGCCACTGGCATTAGCTGGGCCAGGGACAGGGTGGGGCTTCCCTCAGAAAGCTGGAGCCAGTCTGGGGTGGAGCCCCTTGCCCTACTGTGGGAGCTAAAACATCCACGCTTCTTCCACTGAAACTTTCTGCCAAACAGCCAAGCCAGAAACTTGCAAGGACAGAAGCGCGGCCCAGCATTCAAAGGAAACAGGAATGCTGAGGGCCAGGTTCTCTGTGTTCACGTCATCCCAGGTAAATCTTGGGGTGCTGTTCCTCCCTTTTCTCTTCTGCCCCTGGTCTTTATTTCTTCTCGTCTTCTGAAAACCTTCCCCAATGAACCCCCAAACACCCATGCTTCTTTCAATAAAATAATGCAGTAATTTTATTACTCGCCTGGTACCGGTGCTCATTGGTTTTGGACTGCCGGATACAGGTGGGCATCGGGAGGGTGAGGCTCCCGCAGTGGAGACAGATGGTGCCTGGAGGGAGAGATTCAATTACCTGCTTCTTTCCCAAAGCAAATCCGCCTGGTAAGTGGGTTATAACTTGTTATTGAGAGGCCCCGTCCATGCTGCTTGAGATTCGGTTTGTTGGTGGCTTATTAAGTTTGCCGGAGGCCAGTGATGGATGAATTAGTCCCTACCCAGAAGTCAAGGAAGGATTCGGGAGGCAGCAGAAGATCGGAGCTGTGGGTCAGTCAGGCCCAGGTCAAGGCTTGGGTGAGGGGTTCCTGGGGGAACGGAGGCTGGGGCTGCAGGAGAGGGGCCTTTAATATCAGCATGGTGACAGGGAGCTATGGTAAGGCCCTGAACAAGAAAAGCGACATGCGAAAATAGTTTTTGAGAAGACAATCAAGAGGCGTGGCTATAAAATAGGGGAGCCGCATCTGGGTGTGAGGGTACACGTCTGTCATTGTCATACTTAGGAGCAGAGACAAGAGGACGATAAATTTAAAGACAGCCTGGGCTATGGAACAAGACCCTGCCTCAAAAGCATCAAACCAGGTGACACCAGCCTCCCTACCTGCTGAGGAGGATGGAAGCAGGGCCTGGACCTTTCTGGGCACAGACAGGGCCCGGGGAAGAGGCAGATACCATCAGGCATGCGCTCAAGAATGCTGAGATGACCCGTGTGGATACGGATGGGTCGTCCCAGCCTCCATGGCAGGGGCCTGCGTCTCAAGCGCTCCCTTCACATAGGAGGCAGCGGAGCTCAGAGAGGTTGACAGCGTGCCCAGACTGCCCAGCGGTGGTTGTGTGAGGGGCTGAGCAGGCCTGTCTACTTCCCCTGTGCCAAGCTTTTCCAGAGGCTGCTTCCTGTCTTCCCCAGCCCCACTTACTCTAATCCTGGGGATTAGTGAGGAGGGGGAATTGGCTGCTCAGATCAAGTTGCTCAATACAGACATTCTCTGAGGCTGTTCTCCCAGGCCTCTTGCCTGTCTCTCTTCATATCTCAGGCTCCATCCATCAGGCCCCTGAGAGAGCTTACGGGCAGGGCTGGCTGCTGCAGGTGTTAGGACCAGGTTGTAGTGAGGAAATGGTCTGTGGGGAAAGAAGGGGTCCTTGGTGAATGGGGAACATGTCCCTGCAGGGAGCTGGAGTCTCAGAGGACCAAGGACAACTGGGAACCAGCCAGCCCGCCCCTAATCCCTCTGCACACACTCCCTTCCCTTAGGATTTTTTTTTTCCTCAGAAAAATCTGTTTAATTTTTCCATCTCAGAGACAGTGAATGGTGGATTTGGGGTGGGGTGGGGTAGGAATTAAGGAAGGCCGTATAGCTGGCCATGGGAAAGATGAGGCAGAGGAAAACCCAGTTTTTGGCATGCCCTTCTCCGGAAGGAAGCCAGAGGAACACAAGGCCTGGCGGCTCCTGGCAAGCCGCACGGTCCGTAGGCACTAGTCTTGCCTCTGATGCTTTATTTGGCTGTGTGCATGTTCTCAGAATAGGAGACCCCTCAGGACAGGAACTGTGTTGGTGAGAGTAATTATTGTGGTGGGATGGACAGTGACGGAGGTGGTCACAGCGATGGCGGTCACGGTGGGTGTAATGACGGAAACACTGTGGTGCTGACAGGGGTGGTCATGGTCGTGGGATCTCTTGAAACCATAATGGGATGGGGGAAGGCCGGAGGTTGAGAGGTGGGCTTTGTAGCTTGGCAGGCCTTGGTGGCTTTTCTCACCCATGGAGTATCAAGTGGTGAGGAGGGCAGGGCCTATCTGACGTTCACTCAGAGGAGGGCACCCGTAAGAGCTGTTGGTGGTGTTCAGGGCTCCCAGCCTCACGGAGGCAAGCACCAATTCCCTCAGTTTCCTCTGCCTCTAAGGATTCCTCAGTCCCTCTGCCTGTTCTAGACCTTTCCCTTCTGTCCACAGACTTCCTCTAGTCATTCCTACAGATCCTACCCAAGTCATCAGCCAATCCATTCCTTCAGAGAAGGACACATTCTAACAAATTAGCCCAGGCCTCTGATGTCACTTCCTGGTCTCCCACTTGCTTCCTCACCTTCTCAGCACATCCGGGTCCCACTGCTATGGAAAGTTCTCTTCCGGTCAGCAGAGGCCCCACCCCACTTGCCTCACAGCCTCAGCCTCTTAGAAAGAAATGGCTTCTAGGGCCAAGCAAGTCATTAGGGTTTTTTTCTGTTTCTTTTTGAGACCTGTGTTTCTCGTTGTAGCCAGCTCAAGCTGTCCTGTCCTGGAACCAGGCTAGCCTCGATCTCATAGAGATTCACCTGCCTCTGCCTCCTGAGTGCTGGGACTAAAAGCATGAGCCACCATGCCCATTAACTTTGTAAACACTGATTTATTGTATAAGTGTGTGTGTGTGTGTGTGTGTGTGTAGGGTAATGGAGGTCGGAGGATTGCTTGAGGGAGTTGATTCTTTTTTTCCACCCTGTGGTTCCTGGGGATCAAATCCAGGTTGCTGAATTTGATCGCAAGCACATTAACCTGCTGAGCCATCTCACTGGCCTCAAGCAAGGTTTTGCAAAAGCCCTTTGCCAGGGCCTTCAGAACCAAGTGCCAGAGCATCTGCTCTGTGGCGCCCAGCCTCGTCATCTTGAGACCTCTGAACCTTTGGTGCTGCCAGATGTCCTTCTTCCTCCCCAGGACCTTCATCCTTACCACGTTTCCTGGTCCAATCCAGCGGCTGGCAGGCCACGCTCTCTGGCCCATCGATTCATCTGGCTGGAGCCCTGCCTCCGACTTCAGACTGGTCCCTGCACAACTCCATCCGGCACCTTGAGTGAAGGTGGTCTTGCCTTCTCAGACATACTTGCCCTCTCTCTCACCGTGTGAGTTTCTCTTCTCTTCCCACCACAAGTCCTGCCAAACCTCCTGGGTCATGCTTCTCTTGCAATGAGCACAGAATCTAATTTTATTTTAAAAACACAAAGTCTGTTCATCCTTCAACAGTGTTCATTGAAAATTATTATCTCGATGGATCCTGTTTGGTATTAAAGCCAGTACGTTATATAAATCTTGGGATCTCTTTTCTTTTTTAAACTCAGAAAAATAAACTGTGCTGTGATGACCCACAGCATGTTCATCTGTACTGTACAAACTGTTAGGGTTTTTTGGGATAGTGGTGGGTTAGGACAAAGATCTTACTAAGGCTTGGCTAACCTGGAAGTTACTGGAATCCCCCTCTGCCTTCCAAGTACTGGGTTTACAGGTGTGTGTCACCACACCCAATTCAATCTGTAGGATTTAAAATCAGTAAAACATATTTTAAAGCTAAGTCATGATTTATTTATCTTTCCAGGCTGGGAATGTCCCAGGACCTCGTACACACGAGGCGAGCACTGCTGAGCTACTGATTCTCAGCCCTGAAACAGCTTCTTGGAAAGTAAGAGGCCCCGTGGGTAAGAGTCCTGGCTGTTTCTCCAGAGGACCCATGCATCAGTAGCTCACAGCTACCTATACCTCCAGCTCCAGGGCATATGACACCTGTACCCCTCCGTGGCTGGATTAAGGTGACACACACTGCTGATGCCTTTGCAAATCCTCTCTAGAAAAAGATCTCTGTGGAATTCAGTATTTGTTCTCTCAAGTGCATGCACACACACACAGACACACACACATGCACACACAAAGACAGATGGACAGACAGAGACAGACACAGACACACACACACTGACACACATACAGGCATATACAGAGAAACACATACATGCATACACATAGACACACACATGTGCACACACAGAGAAACACACACAGGCACACATGCACTCACAGACATACACAGATAGAAACAGACAGAGACATACATATACATACAGACACACACAGAGACAGACAGAGGCACACACAGGACAACAATAAATAAATAAAAAATAAGTAAATAAATAAAAATAAACCTTAAAAGGCTTTTTTATTTTGCAAAGCACCATGCATCCCACACACCCCCAACTTGACCCCAATAATTATCAGCTCTCTGTCAATCTTGTGTCACCTGCTTCCCAGCTAGCCAGTCTCTTGCTTCTCCTCAACTAGATAATTTTTAGAGTATTCTACAGACCATATCATCTTATTCATAAACACTTGACCCATTTCTTTTCAAAAGTCATTTGTTAAAAGAACTGTAATGCATTTGAACACATTAACAACCACACATTTCTTTTCTCTTTCTCTTTCTCTTTTTTTTATTATTATAAGACAAAATGTCAGTACGTAGCCCAGCCTTGCTTGAGATTCACTATGCAGTGCAGGCTTGAGTCAAGCTCATGAGCCTCCTCGTCTTTGCCTCTGTAAGGCCAGGATTTCAGGTGTGTGATAGTTACTATCCCCGACAAAACTAATAAGTCCGTAATACAAACTTAAACGTGTATGTGTGTTTTGCCTGCATGTATGTGTGTGATCCATATATGTGCCTGGTGCCCAAAGAGGTCAGAAGAGGGCACTGCATCTGCTGGAACTGGAGTTACAGATACTTATGACTCACCAGAACCAATCCTGGGCTCTGTGGGAGTAGCTGGTGCTCTTAACCACTGAACCATCTTTCCTGCCCCTTTCTCCCTTAACATTTTAACATACAAAATAATGAGTTTCATCGTGGTATTTCTACACATATATTATTGTATTTGGCTCATATTCACCTCCCTGTGTCAGAAGATTTTAACAAACAAGTTATAACTGCAACAGTAACAATTACAACAAACCACAAAGAAACAAAATACGAACATACACAAAACATAAAACCGCAACAGAGAAAGCAGACAACATAATACAATCTGACACACAAAGAAACACAAAGGAAAAAAGCATACTTCAGGGGCTCTGGTGTTAGAGTTTATTAGACACATATTTAAGTAAAAAAGAAAACAAACCACCATTTCAGGAAGATAGAAATAAAAGACATGACTGAGAATTTTGGCACAAAATTGAAACTTAGGTTTTTTTTAAGTGGAAGTTTTACATCTAAAAATAATATCTGAGCACAATAATTTAAAGAATAGACTTAAAACATATTAGACATGTCCAAAGAAAGAAGTAATAATTCAGAATCATATATATATGGGGGTGTAGAGAAGAATCATATGTACACACACAGATATGGGGTATATAGAAGACACACACACACAATATATATAAAATGGAGGTGTATAGATGACTCATATATATATATATATACACATGGGGGTGTATAGAAGACTCATATATATACATATGGGGGTGTATCGAATTATCATATATGTGTGTATATACATATATATATGGGAGTGTATAGAAGAATCATATATATGTATATATACATATATAAAAGGGGGTGTATAGAAGACACACACATACACATAGATATACAATGGAGGTGTAGAGAAGACTCATATATACATATATACATGGGGGTGTATAGAAGAATCACACACACACACATACACACACACATATATATATATGAGTGCATAGAAGAGAGTCTGAGGCGTGGAGAAGGTAGTGAGCAGTTTTAGAGAGTAGGCTAAAGGCCACATATGGAGGGGTCTTTCTGAAACTCATGAGAGAGACGGATCCACGCAGTCAGTAAGAACCTGGAGCAAGGAGAGTGAGACAGAATACACAGCCTGCTGTCAAGAAAGGCTGTAAGTGCACCAAGAAAGGTGAAGAGTCAGAGTCAAGGAGACCTTAAAGTAGTCAGAGAGGGGCTGAAGAGGTGGCTCAGTGGTTAGGACCCTGGATGCTCTAGCAGAGGACCCAGCTTCAATGTCAAGCACTTACATGGTGGCTTAAATATCATCTGTAACCACAGCTGCAGGGGATCTGATGCTGCCTTCTGACCTCCACAGAAACCAGACTGTGTGGAGCACATACAACATGTAGATGAATCACTCACACACACAAAATAACATGTGGTTTGAACAGATTTGGATCCCCACAGCCTCATGCGTTTGGCCCGCAGGAAATGGCACTATTAGGCCTTGTTCAAGGAAGTGTGTCACTGTGAGGGTGGGCTTTGAGGTCTCCTATGCTTAAGCTCCACCCAGTGTGGAATTCTAGTCTCCTTCTGGCTGCCTTAGGATCAAGGTGTAGAACGCTCAGCTCCTTCTCCAGCTCCCTATCTGCCTGCAGCCAGCCATGCCTCCCGCCATGATGATAATAGACTGAACCAATTAAACAGTAAGCTAGGCCTGATTAAATGCTGTCCTTATAAGAGTTACTTAGGTCATGGTGTCTCTTCACAGCAATGAAAACCCGAACTAAGTCATAACATAAATTAAATCTTGTAAAAATGAGAGATGTGTACAGATTACCTTAAAAGGAGTGATAATTACTAGATCTCTTCATGGAAGGATAGAATCTGGAGGAGGCTGGAATTCTTTGGAGTGCTCTATAGGAAAAACTCAAAACCTAACACATCCCATGGTGTGTGAGGATTGTCCCCACCAACAGTTTGTCCACCATAGATGCCAGTTGGGCACCATACAATTTTATACCATTCTGATACCAGAAATGTCAGAACTCTAAGTTAAAGGCTCAGACCCATAAGGATGACTGACACCCATTTCTTTTTTTTTTTTTTCTTTTTAAAAAATTTTTTTTAAATTTGGTTTTTTTTGAGACAGGGGTTCCTGGCTGTCCTAGAACTCACTCTGTAGACCAGGCTGGCCTTGAACTCAGAAATCTGCCTGCCTCTGCCTCCCAGAGTGCTGGGATTATAGGTGTGCACCACTACCGCCCAGCATGACACCCATTTCAAATGCCAGTATCAGATCTTTTTTTGGGCTTAGGTCACTTGTTAGAGAGAGGTATAGAACTTGGGGTGACACTCCTTACTATTGTGATTTAAGACAAAGGCTGTTTAGCAGGGTATAAAAGAACATTCCAAGAAAGAATGAGGAGGGCAACTGGGGGGTGGTGGTGCACACCTTTAATCTCAGCACTCATGAGTTTGAGGCCAGCCTGGTCTACAGAGAGTTCCAGGACAGACAGGCCTACCCAGAGAACCCTGCCTTGGGGGAAAAATGCCTAGGAGAAGGTTTGTTTAGAGACAGAGTTTCTATGGCTCTTTGGGCACATCATCCCCTGAATATCTCCATAAATTCAGCAATCTGGGTTTTTTGTTTGTTTGTTTGTTTTGAGACAGGGTCTCACTGTGCACCTCTGGCTGTCCTGTAGCTCCCTGAGTAGATAAGTCTTAAGGCCTCTGCATCTTGAATGCAGTGATTAAAGGGATATGCCATTATGCCTGCTTTTGAAAAAAAGTGCATGTATGTATGTATGTATGTATGTATGTATGTATAGTGTGTTTGTGTGGTGTGTCGGTGTGAGTATGTATGTATGAGTATCAGTGCCTAAGAAGGCCAAAGAGGACACTGAATTCCTTGGAGGTGAAGTTATACGTGGTTGTAAGCAGTCTGGTGTGGGTGCTGGTAACTGAACTCAGGGCCTCTTAACCTCTGAGCCATGCCTCTGACTGTGCTCAGCAGTCTGCAGGCTCTCCTAACCCAGTGGTTTTTGTTTTGACAGAGGCTCATTACATATCATGAGAAATTATCCCATTGACCGTGAGCGAGCGGCCCAGCACTTGACCCTACTTGCTTCCCTGGAAATGGAAACCAGCTACACATGTGTTGTCATGACTCAAAATGCCACAGCGACTACAGTAAAATAGTGCACCTTCCATTCAATACTTAGAAAAATTAGTCAAAAGTGAAGGTACGATAAGCCTCAGACACAATAAATCTCAGACAAACAGAATTGCAGAGAAGCTGGGCATGGTAGTGTGCTCTCCCCCCCTTCCCCCCCCCCCCCCCCCCCGCAACTCCATAGTCCCAGCTCCTTGAGAGGCTGACAGGAGGGTCACTTGAGCACAGAACATTTGCAAACAGTCTGGGGAACAGAGTGAGACTCTGTCTTGATTTTAAAAAATATTAAAAATATTTTAAGTTGGATATAACTACCAAAATCCCATGTGAATAGATCCTCTTAGTGTGGTGACTCTAACTTAAGAGCGACTGAAAATGGTACCATCAGTACCATAGGACATTGACTATATATGGCATATGCTATATATATATATACCATATACGGTATATATAATAATGATGGTATACAGAAGGTTAAGATTTTGAAGTCCTTTCATGGATTTTGGGAAAGAAAGGAAAAAAGTCAATCAATGTTAAGATTTTTTACAAATGCATGCTGCAATCGCTAGGTGGATACTAAATTTTTCTTTTTTTCCAAAATGTATAAACTTTATTATAAGAATATTTGTAAATGAATAAATCTACCACATACCCAAACTGACCAGACCCAAAGTCAATTCAACTCAATAAACTAAAAATGATGAGTGACTTCAAATTTAATAGAGAAGTTGATTAAATAAAATAATTCCAACAGAAAGCAAAGGAGGAAGAGAAAGAGGTAAAGGAGACAGACATGTCAAAAGCAGTTAGCAAGAGGCTAGGTTTAAATCCAAATAGAAAAGTATTGTACATAGAATGATAAAACATTTTTCCATTAAAAGGCAACAAGTTTTAGATTTTCAGATTCAATTTTTTGTATTTGTCTTTCATTCTCTCTGTCTGTCTGTCTGTCTGTCTGTCTCTCTCTCTCTCTCTCTCTGTGTGTGTGTGTGCAGCCACAGAGCACTGAAGCAGGAAGACAACTTTCAGTAGTCAGTTCCCTCCTTCTACCAAATGGGTCCTGGAGATTGAACTCAGGTCCTCAGACTTGACAGCAAGCTCCTGTCCCACTGAGTCATCTTGCTGGCCCTTGTGATGTGTTCCGTGTAAGAACCAAATTGTAAATAGAGACATACCTGAGACATAAAGACACTAACCGTCACTGACTAGAGCAAAAGGCTAACGCAGTTCCATTACAGTCAGACTAAATAGATCTGAAAATAAACGTATTAGTAGGCTGAGGTGAGTCAGCGCACAGACTGCAGGCTCCCTCACCTTCCTGTTACTCAGAGCCCGTTTCGGCACTGTCTTCTGGAGTCCATCCAGATGGAGATCACTGATAACTGACCAGATGGGGATCACTGACCTGACAAAACACCCTTCTCTGCCTGACTCTTGGCTGCTCCACTGGGAATCCCTGAGGCTAGTTCCTAAATAAATTCTCTTCAGGGGATGCAGAGATGGCTCTGTAGTTACTAAGAGTGCTAGATCCTTTTTGAGTCCCAGCGCCCACACCGGGCAGCTCACAACCAACTAACTCCGCTGCTGAGGTTTCTAATGCCCCCTTCTGGTCTCCACCGGAAAAGGCAGTCATGTGCTCATACCTGCATACATATGATTCAAATATATGCATATACACATAATGAAAATAAATAAATAAATGAATATATATATATTACATAAAATATATTCAAATTCTTAGTGTCTGTCTCCAGGAAAACTCAAATCAAGACAAGGGTTCTTTGTTCTAGTGTAAGGATGTCTGCCAGTCATGCCCTGTTGACTGGCTTTGAGCTTCCCTTTCTGTTGTTCCACTCTCTTGACCTCGTTATCATCCACCGTGTGTTTTTCTGAACTGTTCTCAGTGTCTTCTCACCCATGTAACCTCCCTCCTGTGACTGCCTCCAGATACTGATCAAGCAGGAGTTCTTTACCTTCCAATTTCCTGTATCTCCAGTGATTTTTTAAAAAAATTATTTATTTTTGTTTCATGTGCATTGGTGTCTTGCCTCATGTGTGTCTGTGTGATGCCAGATCCCCTGGAGCTGGAGGTACAGACAACAGTTGTGAGCTGCCATGTGGGTGCTGGGAGTTGAAACCAGGTCCTCTGAAAGAGTAGCCAGTCCTCTTGACTGGAGCCATCTCTCCAGCAATTCTTAGTGGCTGAAGTGGAAGACTCCATCACTCAGTTTGCCCGTACAGTCCTCTGAGGTCTAGCTCCTGCTCGTCTTTGAGGTCTGTTCCATCCTCACTGCTTTTCTTTAGAACCTGATCTTCTGTCTCAGCTGTCTGCTTTCTTGGACACTTGTCCTTACCCATGATGCCCTGTGGTGCTCTTCCCCACTCCCAGGAGTCACACATCCCTCTGGGATTCTTCTCAAATGACCTCTGTATGAAGCCTTTGCCATGTTACATGTTCTGTCTCTCCCACTAGAATTGTTGGCGGAATTTGAGAATGGATGTCATTTTGAGTCCTTAAGAACTTGAACACCTGAGATCCCCCTAACAGGATGACGGTAAAACAGAGATCCTGGGTGACCCGGCCCAGACTCCTCTGTGCTGGCTCTTAGCTTCTATGACTTCACGGTATATACTTTGGACCAGAATTTAAGGAGGTGAGGAGAGCTATTCTTCATTGTGCAGACTTCCCTGTAGTCTAGGATGCTTATAGCATCCCTGGCCCATGGTACCCAAGCTTCTCTCATTCAACTATTAGAAATGTATTCAAACTACTCCTCCACTAGACAGGGTTGTCCATTAGGTAGGGTCTTCCAGTTTAGAAGCTCTTGGAATCTTCCCATGGATACCTAGGGATCACTGATGGTCCAGAAACATATGGGGGCAAGAGCAAAGGACAAATAGTGGGGGGGAAAGCTGGAACCAAGCTGGGGTTAGTGCCCAGGGGACTTCCCCATATCCCAGGACAGAATGAACGCCTAGCCCTTCAGCATTCAGAGCAATGTAAGCTCCTAGGGGGCTCTGGTGGCTTTTCCATTTTAGGTGCTTGCTCTCCTCCAGGGTCAGAATCTGGAGTCTACAGAGTCATGCAATGTGAGGAGGGAGTTCACTGCAGAAGAACCCTTCAGGGGGTGGGGAGGTGGGGGCTCTGGAGTTCTGCTAACTCTAGGGCTGACTCAACAGTTAGGAAAGATAGGTTTTTTTTTTTCCACAGGAGGTTGGGTGGGGTGGGGTGGGGACAGGTGTGACTTGGGGAGCGGAGCAGGGCTCCAGACTGGCCAGCAGACGGTGGTGGTGGTGGTTACTGGCAATGTAATGGTTGGGACTGCACTCCATCCCCGCTGCACATCCAGGCTGCATGGTGGGGTGATACACCAGAAAGGCGACCCTGTCAGAGAGTGACCGGGTGACAAGGAGTGACGAGGCCTCTGCAGAACAGCCCATCTTTGAGGTAGACTGGGGCTGTGAATCTCAGGATCCCTGAGTGTTGCCCAATAGTCAGAGCCCTGGAGGAGTTTGCCGGAGATTCTGGGAACGGTTCCATCTATTAATTCCCCACGTCATTGACTTGACAAATTTCTTCGGGGTTGCAACAAGACCACCTCCATGTTGTACGTGCTCTGGGACCATGACTTATCTGACCTGAGGGGTCGGAGCTTTGTGACCAGTAAAGGAGGGGCCTGGAACAGGAGGAATTTGTCAGTTTTATGCAGTCTGCTTTGGGGGAGGCAGCTGTGAGCAGAAACAACTGACTTCCAGGAGATAATGGGGAGGGATAAGGGAAGGAGGACAGAAGAAGGAAACATGCCAGGCTTCCTGTCACCCGGCTTAATGCATCCCAGGACCACGGCTCCCATCCAGAGCCTGTGATAGCCCCATTTTGTAGAAGAACAAACTGAGGCTGCCTTCACTCAGAACTCTTTCCCCATGCCTTGCCAGTTTGACTCTGGAGAGTCTCCAGCTGTCTTCCTTGTGTTGTCTGTGACCCTTGGGCCTCAAACAGTGGCTGTCAGAGTAGAAGGGAGAGTCTATGTGCCTTCTGACCCCATCGGCCTCTGTCTCCACAGAAGCACCCTGTTAGTTGTCCAGAAGTCTGGGTCTGTAGTCTGTTCACATGTGGGCAAACAGATGAAACTGAATTCTGCAACTTTTACATCAAGGACCAAGTCTGGTACAACCAACAAACACATGAGAGTGTTAGTAACTGTGCGTGTGCGTGTGTGCATGCGTGCATGTGTGTGTGTGTGTGTGCGTGTGCGTGTGCATGTGTGTGTGTGTGTGTGTGTGTGACTTCTTTTAAGATAGGATCTTCTATGAAACCAGGCATGAGTTCGCTATGTAGCCTGGTCTAGCTTCAGTCTCAAGACCCTCTTTTGTTAGACTTTCCATAGCTGAGGCTACAGTGGAATTTTGTCATGTCCGGCTAGCTAATAGAATTTTTGTTTTATTTTGGAGATGGGGGGTCTCACTGTGCCATCTGGTCTGGAACTCAGTATGCATACCAGGCTGGACTCAAGCTCAACAGAGATCTGCCTGCCTCTGCCTCTTAAGTGTGGGTGGTAAATACTTGCGTGATAACAGTTGTGAATTCACAGTAATTCTTATGAACTCATGCAAGTTCTCAAACCAGCCAGGGACAGAGACATGGCAATCAGTTTCCTTTTGAGCTGGGGACCCAGAAGTCTGAAGCAACTAACTTGCACACCAGGGATTTAGCCACAGGTACAGGCTCTGGAGGCACCAGGAGTGTGTGGCAAGGAGCTGCCTGGAGCAGACTGTACCCCTGAAGTTTAGAAGAGCTGGATGTGAGTTCCCGAAACCCGTGATCAATTTCCCTCCACACCGCTGGTTTGCTGTGTGACCTGAGACCCATCAGTGTCTCTGGCTTCCTGTGCTGAGCGATGGAATGAGCAGGTTGAACCGGATGATCTCTAGCTCAGTTGCAACACTGACATTTCAGGAGGCTTCACCAGGCTAAAATAAGATGAAGGAGCCTCAGCTGTGGTTGGGAAAGGGCAGCCCGGGACATGTGTGCTTGTGGAAGGCAGGAGGCTGTTCGTGGTGAGGGGGGCATAGAGAGCTAATTGCAAGTTCATGAGCTCAGCTGGGGGCCACTTTCTCCCAGCAGCACCCACAGCTGGCTGTGAGTCAACTACTGGTCATTAGCCACAGAGAGGCAGCTGGTGACACGCTCTGAGCATGGTCAGAAAACAAGACCTACCAGGTGCCAGTTCTAGGGGTTCCAGGGGCTTCGTGCCCTTTCCTCTCTAACCTGTCTACTTCTAAACCCCATTAAGAAGGCCATTCACCTTGTGTTCATCCACTCCCTGCAATGGGAAACTGAGGCAGGGGTGTCAGGAGGCTCACAGGCAAGAGTCAGAGTTGCTAGGCAGGAGTGGGGCATGCATGTATCTTGGATTTTGGTTTTGCTAGTAGGCTCAGGATCAGGACACCTGACTCGTGCCTGACGGTGACATTGTGGGGTTCCCACTTCTAAGCATTGTAGAATGAGTTACTACCAAGTAAGGGCAGGTATTAATTCTATCCTACACCCCAAGGGAAAGGGGGTGTTAAAAGCAGGGTAGTGTCAAGGAGTCACTACGGAGGAAGTTGAACAGTGTGGGCTCCAGGATGTGAGCTCCTTGGGAAGTTGGGGAGGGGGTGGGAGGTAGGAGGTGTGAGAGTCAGGGCTGAATGAAATCTGTCCAAGACACAGCTGCCAGCTGAGCGCGTCACATAGCATGACATAGCTGGTGAGGGTGGAGTGACTCAGGGCACTTTCCTGCCTCACATGCCCGCTCGTCTTATGTGTTTTCCATGAGCCTCTTGAACTCAGCTGTCTCGTACCTGAGGTCTGATCCAAAGCCAACCCGACTCAGCTCTAAGACAAAGGCAGATAGATGCCTCTAGCCTTCTGCTCAGCATTTGAATGTCATTGGCCATTTAGCAGTCAGTCACTGGCCATTTTCCATTCATTTACTCATTCATCTGCCTATGCATCTGTTCATTCACCCATCCATCCATCCATCCATCCATTCACACACATACACATACACACACACACACACACACACACACACACCTTAAGAGTTTCTTAACTCTGCCTTTCCAAGTTCACCTTCTGTTGGGATCCTTCTGCCCCGGAGAAGCAGGCTAGCACTCTTTTACCGGGCAGTCCTACAGAGATTGTGCATGCCTAGATCTCTCTCTCCCTCTCTCCTTTCTTCTTTGTCTGTGTAGATGGTTACTGAGCTTCTATTGTGTCCTTGAAACCAATCTCTCTCTCTCTCTCTCTCTCTCTCTCTCTCTCTCTCTCTCTCTCACACACACACACACACACACACTCATTCAAGTTATTGCACTTCTGAGGAAGGCTCTCTTGGTCTGTTTAAACATCTTCCAGGTGTGGATGGAATTGTCATCAGAGTGCTTTGTTGAGCACACACAAAACCCTGAGTTCAGACATTTCCAACGCCAGTACCACATAAACAGGGCATAATGGAGCTTGCCTGGGGTCCCATCATTAAGGAGTTAGAAGCAGATTCAGAATCTCAAAGTCATTCTCAGCTGTATATTGAGTCCAAAGCCAGCCTTGTCTACATGAGACTGTCTCAAAAACAAAACAAATCAAAACAAACAAAACAAACAAACAAACAAACAAGCCCCAAACACCCAAAACAAGCCTAATTAAAAAAAATATCCAAAGGAAACTCAAGTCTCCTGGAGCCACCCAATTCATACTTTGATTAGTTGACTTTAACTGTTGCTTGTTTTGAGACAGTGCTCCTCTATGTAATCCTGACTGGCCTGGAGCTCACCATGTGGGCCGAGCTGGGCTCAGACTCATAGTGATCTGCCTGCTTCTGCCAGTTCTGGGATTAAAGACATGTGCCGCCATCTGGCCTCTGACCTTTAGTTCTTAAAATTATTTTAAATTTATTTTAATATGTGCGTGTATGAATCTTGTCCTATGATGTATATCTGTGTACCACATGCATGCTTGGTGCTTGCAGAAATCAGAAGAGGGTGTTGGATCCCCTGCAACTGGGGTTATGGACAGATGTGAGGGGCCATGAGGGTGCTGGGAACTGAACCAGGTTCTTTTCAAGAACAAGCACTCTTAACTTCTGACTGATCTTTCCAGTCTCTTGAACTTTTATTAAGAAATAGTTTAATTTCTGTGGGTGCTTTGCCTGCCTGCAGGTCTATTCGTGTACCGCATGAGTGGCTAGTTAGAAGCAGATTCTGGCACACAGAGGCCAGAAGAGGGCACCAGATTCCTCAAAACTGGAGTTGCAAACAGTTGTGAGGCACCATGTGGGTGCTGGGAACTGCACCTGGGTCCTCTGGATAAGCAGCCAGGCAAGCGTCTCTCCAGCCTCTACTATTTAACCTTGAGAGTTTCTAACTCTGCCTTTCAAAGTTCACCTTCTGTTGGGATCCTTTTGCCCCGGAGAAGCAGGCTAGCACTCTTTTACCGGGCAGTCCTACAGAGATTGTGCATGCCTAGATCTCTCCCTCTCTCCTTTCTTTTTCTGTGTAGATGGTTACTGAGCTTCTATTGTGCCCCTGGAACCAATCACTCACTCACTCACACACACACACACACACACACACACACACACACACACACAGAGCTTCTTTACCTCACAGAGCTACAGCAAGAGAATGAGACCCCACAGGTCAAAGGATCATATAGCTAACTATAGCTTCATCTGAAAAGGCTTCCAAGGATAGAACAAGATGACAGGCAGACATGAAAATAGAATCCACACGACAGTCATCTTTTCCAGGGCTAACCACCCTGAAGGCAGCAGCTCATAGCATTTCTGGAGACTTCTCTTTGTCATTGAGAGGAAGATCTGTAAGTCCAATCTACTGTTCTATGAGGGTGTGACCTGCTTGGAGCCTGAGGAAACCACCTGGTGTCTGGCTCAACATTTGTCCTCTTAGTGCGGCCCACGATTGTGTGTTTCTGTTCTCCTGGGACAAGTTCCCTCTGGGAATATTTACACATTCCAGTCTTGACTTTGAATCCTTGCAGTGACCTTGTAAATGCTCTTCTCCCCCAGCCCCTAGAGGCTGCTCCAGGCCTGGATCTGCCGCTGGCTTCAAAGTATGAAGCTGTATTCCTTCTTAATGTGACCAGCAAGGCGTGGCCCTCCTGTCTATCCTACTATCCGAGATAAGGTAGCCACTGGTAAAGTCCCAGGGGAAAATGGAAATCTGGGAGGTTATAGTTGCCATTTACTCTAGGGCTCCAGAAAGAGGTCCAACACAGGTCCTGCCCTGTGCCAGGTCATAGAGTTCAATGACCTTTGACCTTGTCCTCACAGCCTCTCATTAGAGAGGATACCCAGAGAGGAGTCAGCTCCGTGGGTGCTTGTGTTTCTGTGTAGTGTACGCATGGAAGCCCATGTGAACTGTCTGGCGAGGCTGGCACCTATCTTCTCGAGCTTAGTAATCCACCACTGGGTGGCCCGTTCATTACCAGAGCCTCGGTCAAGCCTTCAGTCCCCTGCTCAGCTCCAGAGCCACACCAGTTGGCCTCATCTGTCCCCTGCCTACTTATAACATCTGACGTCATCACCCCACTCCATCAGAGACCTGACTGAACCATTGAGCAGGACCACTTCTCAAACCTGTCTCTGCCTACCAGTCTCTGACTGGACCAGGCTGGGCGACTCCATCTGTCTTGGACTGTGACCCTGCCCTGCATGTTCTTGGAAGGCACAAGGCAAACCCTCAACAACTCTCATCCGCTGGGCATCACCTTTCTTATCTGTCAAATGGAAATCGGGCACTATTTGGCATCGTAAAACCAGAGAGGACCTGTGATTCTCAGGATGGTGCTGGGCAGAGAGCAGACAGTCTGGAAACAGCTTCCATGTCCCTTTTAACTTCTATGGGTGGGCTGGAGAGATGGCTCAGCGGTTAAAAGCACTGACTGTTCTTCCGAAGGTCCTCAGTTCTAATCCCAGCAACCACATGGTGGCTCACAACCATCTGTAATGAGACCCTGATGCCCTCTTCTGGTGTGTCTGAAGACAGATACAGAGTACTTACATATAACAATAAATAAGTCTTAAAACAAAAACAAACAAACAAAAAACTTCTTTGGGCACATGTTGCTTTCTTTTTAAAATTACCATCCATCTTGACCCTGTTGCTGGTCTAGCTCCTTGCTGCCCAGGTTTCCATTCCTATGTAATCTCCTGTTTTTACTCCTGTCACCTCCTCCCTGGGACAATGTCTTGACCCCCTTCTAAAGCAGAGACCCCTCGCCTATGCATCCACATCTCTCATTTTACGGCAATCTGAACCCCAGTGTGTTTTTCACTTAGAGATAATCTGTCTTTCCTGCCCTGAGATGTGAGTCCCATGATGGCCCTCAGCTGACTTCCTCATTACGATGGTCTTAGTGCTTGGAGCCAGGCCTGTGCGTGATTGCGCATGTGTGTGTGCACGCGCACATGCATGTGCGCATGTGTGTGTGTCTACGTGTAGTGCACGTGTGTGAGTTTCTCTCTGTGTGTCTCTATGTATCTGTGTATGCACACACGTGTGCATTTATGTGTGTCTCTGTGTCTCTCTGTGTGTGTATATGTCTGTGTGTGTGTCTGTGTGTCTGTGTGTCTGAGATAGGGGAGGTAGGGTGAAGTATCACTTCCACCCTAGTGAGGCAAGGACTGGAATTACCCTTAACTCCCTTGTCATGTTCCCTGAGGGACTTCAGGAACAACGGCCTCTCAGGTTGCTCAGAGATGAAGGGAGGGATGCAGCTCCTTCGTCTGGTGACACCAGGCATGTGGGGCTGAACGCAGGCCTTGCTCAGTACCTGGGTCACAGCTGGCAAGCAGGCTGGCAAGGCTGAAGGCCCACCCTGATGCCCGAGCTAGGAGGCTCCAGGTGCAGGCTGCCTTCCTAAGGGGCAGCATCTTTCTTCCTGAGGCGCACCTGCTCCTCTCCCCAGCCTTCCTTTCCTGTCACCAGGTCCTGCGGGACCCTTCTCAGCTGACATCCTTGTGGGTGCCACGTTCTCATGCTTCTAGGCCAGTGTTGGGTGAGCTTCTCTCTACAGCCTTCAGCTTTCAGTCCTTGCCAGCTCTCGCCACCTCTCCCATGATGCCCTTGTTCTGGGCATGTGAGAGCGATCCTAGAGAGAAGCTAGCTATCTCCTTCTCACCTGCAGAGGTGGGCTCAGCCTTATCCAGCCCAGGCCCCAGCTCCTCCACCAGCTTCAGTGCCTTCAGTGAGTGGGAAGGGTATGTACAGGCCTGCAGCTTCGGATCCAATGTTGAAAGGACTCTCCTCGCCAGCTCAAGCTCCCATAGGCCTGGGCAGTGCACAATCACTGCCTGCTCCTTCCATCTGTCAGCACCCTGTCCTGGGCTCCCGGCCCTTGAGTTGAAAAGGATTTCCGGCTCAGAGGTTTGCACAGTGAGCCCTCAAGTACCCCAGTGCTGACCTGTGTACATGCACAGGCATGTAGAGGTGCATTATGGACCAAGTATGGGGCTTACGACTCTATTATTATTATTATTAATTATTATTAAATTATTGTATTTAATTTTTTATGTATGTGTATGTGCATGCGTGTACACGTTCAAGTATGTATATGTGAGCCATGTGTGTGCAAATCCCCAAGAAAGCTGCAGAGCTTCAAACCCCCTGAAACTGAAATTACAGGCAGTTATGAGTTTCCCAGTATGGGTGCGGTGCTAGGAGCAGAACTTGGCGCCTCCCAAAGAACAGTAAGCATCTTTACCACTGAGCCATTTTATCACTCTAGCCTCCTTCCTTCTCCACCACCACCACCTTCATCCTCATCATCCTCAAAGACAGAGCCTCAATTTGTAGCCCAGGCTGTCCCCAAACTCCTTATACAGTTTAAGTTGTCATTGAATCCTAGCCTTGGCCTCCTGGCTGCTGGGGTCATAAGCATGTGCCAGGCCCTGCTGGCCTGTCCCCCATTTCTGCTTCTGCCATAGAAGTCCAAACTTTTCTCTGTTGCCTCGGAGAACGGAGATACTGCATGAGTTACTTTTTAAGAGGAGACAATTTAAAAAGAAAGTTTCGAAAACCATAAATCCTAAAGAAATTAATTTTATTTTTTATTTTTTTGTTTTTTGGATTTGGTTTTTCGAGACAGGGTTTCTCTGTGTAGCCCTAGCTGTCCTGGAACTCACTCTTTAGACCAGGCTGGCCTCGAACTCAGAAATCCGCCTGCCTCTGCCTCCCAGAGTGCTGGGATTACAGGCGTGCGCCACCACAGCCCAGCAAGAAATTCATTTTAAATGCAGGGAAACTGAGTCCCAGAGGAGCAAATGGCTTTGCAAGGTCACAGTGAAGTCAGCAGCAGAGCAAGAACCATATCAGGCTGCCTGGCTCATAGGCTAATGTTTTTGCCAAAAGCAGGCAGAAATGTTCCTTTTAGGAGTAGCAAGCAGGGCAGCGTCCCAGGAAGGCACTGTCGCAGACACGGGCTAAGGTCAGGCCTGCCCACTCCCTGGGGGCCCTAAGATGTCCCCTTGAGGACTGTTGCACCGGAGAGCACGCTCAGTTCTGAACTGGAGGCTTGAGGTTTGGGATGGGGACGGGCGAGGGGGACAGGGGAGAGAGAGCCATCTGGGAGGGGTTCCTCATGCTCACTGGGAACTGTCGTCATCCAAGCTGGCACCAGGTTTCCATCTCCTTCCTACTGTCCAGGCACAGACAGTGGCTCTAAGGTGACAACTGCTGGCTAGAAAGGTGGGTGAGCCTTGTGGATGTTTCCATGATTCTTACCATTAGACGTGGCAAAATAAGGAGCTCTGCGGGTCACCGTGCCTCCTGTAACGCCCGGCTGGGCACCCCAAATGCTGTTGGGCTGTGGGATGGATGGATAGTACCCCCTTCCCCCCACCCTTCGCAAGAACTGGCCTTCTCCCTCCCTTACCCCTGTCCTTTAGAGACAAGGACTGAGTTATTCTTAGTAAGTTTCATTCATCAAAGTATGACAAATGGTGTCCTGGGAGGGATGTCTGTGCCCCACAGGGAGCCAGCGGGTGGAGTACAAAGGTCCCATCTCCTACAGGGAGAAGTCATTAGGCTTAGTGAGCTCAGGAAAATCCACTCCGAAGGGACATGTATCCTCAGAGAGTTTGTCTGAAGGGACATAACCTGTCCTCAGGGAATACAAGTCTGAAGGAAACATGGCCTGTCCTTAGGAGACTCGAGTTTGTGTAAGATAGTGTCTTGTCCTCAGCAAGCCTCTGTCTGAGGAGATGCGGCCTGCCTTCAGGGAGCCCCAGTCTAAATGGGGAGGCTGAGTACCTCTTCTCAGGGAGCCTCTGAGTGGGTGGGGAGACACAGCCTGGGCTCTGGGAGGCTTTTCTTTCTGAAAGTCCACCCTGAGGGAGACAGAGAGGGTTCAGCCCTCAGACACTGGTCTCATGGTAAGAAGGCAACTGCCAGGCCTGCCAGAGAATGGCGGCCCAAGACAGACTGGACTCAGGGTAGAAAAAAAAAAGAGGTGTTAAAGTGACACCCAGCCATCCCTGTCACCAGAAATGGGGTGCCTAGAGATGATAGAGAAGACGGGATCTCAGGGATAGGCGCGCCGGGGTGTCTGTGGCTCTGTGGCTCACACGGTGCGGCCTGCCCCTCACTGGCACCCTTGAGCCCACAGGCTACGGCTGGTCAGCAGAGGGACTCTAGGCCTGAGAGGTGGGCATGACATTTCTTTACTGGAGGGTAATGCACTTATCTTAAAAGGAGCCAGGGGCTTGTCCCACAGTCACCAGTAAGAGCTAAAGTTGACCTGGAGGGCTTTCCGCAGTCTTCTGTGCCCTAGGAGAAAAATGGGGACATTGTAGTTTCTCCTGTGGCCTTTTATGGAGAGTTAACTTCCCCAAGACTTTCTTGTTCCAGTCAACGAAATGGGGCCTTGTCCCCTCCTCCCTTCCAGCAGAGAAAGTGAGTCGGGTTGGCTTCCCAAGTCTCCCACCTCTATGGGGACTATGACTATCTCGGGTCAGAGGACAGTCCTCTAGGGCATGGAACAGCCCCTGGAGGTGGCGGCAGGTGGAGCCTTTGCTGCTGCTGCTGCTGTTACTGCTGGGGACTTGGGAGGGGTCATGAGGGCAGGGTGTGGGTTCTAGGTCCTGGAAGGGAGGAAGTGGGGCTAATTACAAAGACAGCTCCCGTTGGTCCAGTGCTACTGAGGCCACGGATGGCAGTGGCGGTGGGTAATTAGAATGCATTAGCTGCGGCCAGCGTCCTGTAATTTCTCCCTTTGCACGCGCTCCGGTGTGATGTATGAGGTGAGGCGATGGCTGCTCCTCCGCTGTGAGTCACCCTCGGAATCGAGGCAGGGACGCAGGGGGCGGCAGAGGCCACGGAGAAGGGACTCCCGTGGTGGCAGAAGGCCAAGAGTCACCTGCCGCAGGGCTCCTGGCCTGGCCTTCCCTTGGGGAGCCCTGCAGCGGGGAGCAGTCCCACCTGCAGGGGGCGCTCTGAGACGGGCATCTCCCCACCCCACCCCCCTAGGTCCCGGGGCGTCCTGCTACCCGAAGGCAGGTGCACCGAGGAAGAGCGGGCCAAGTGCATCGCAGCTCCTCCTAGGCTGGGATGTGACAGGTGTCAAGTCACAGCTCAGAAGGAAGGGGCTGCGAGTTCTGGCCCAGTTCTGAATCAATTCGGGAGAGCAGGGGGAGGAGCCAGCGGGGGGCTACCTCAGGGAGGGGAGTTTATTTATTAGCCAGATTAGCCCGCATTAATGGGGGCGCGGTGGTGGCCGGCGGCAGCGGGGACATAGCTGGCATAGCTGGCATAGCGGCCGGGCCTCCCGCGGTGCGCGCTCTGGAGGCTTCAAAGGGGCTTAAAGAGGCCCCTGGTGGCACTGCCATGGCCCCTCCGGGGAGGGCGTGGGCGGCGGGGGAGAAGGCCAGCATTGTGCGGGAGGATTAGGGATCTGGCCTGGAAGGAATTTTAAACTGCTACAGCTGAGCCCCAGGAACGGACGCTTCCCCCAACACACGCACACGCACTCACACTTACACACGCACGCATATACACCAGTCATGAGGAGCTGTGTCTGTCTCTCTCTCTCTCAAGCTGGACACTTGTTATTTGGCAAATAACACAGGATATCCAGTTACACAGAATGAAGCTAAGTATATCTCAAATGCTGTATGGGATATACTTATGCTAGGATATTTGTTACCTTTTCTTCTGCTTACCTGGATATCTTCCATCCCTCGCAGCAGGCCGTCCAGATACTTTTCCTGTGCCCAAAGGAAAAAGTGCCTTTGGAATCCAGTATGTTCGTAGTTCCCTGAGGGAGGAGGCTCTCACTCTTAGACTGGGAAGCAAGGTTTGGCTCATCAGAGCAGAACTGAGAGTGGTGTGTGTATCTTTTCCACCAGACTGGGAACTTCCTGAGGTCAGGGGTTGACTTTTACCAGACGTTTAAGAGACTCTGTTCCAGGGTTAGCATCTGTTTCTACTATGCCCAATCGCCCCTGGAGCAGGCTCTGTGGCTCGCTGGAGGCCTAGTCTCTCTCCCAGAGTAGGGCTGGTGATCCCTGCCTGTACTAGTGAGTGCTCCTGACCAAAGGAGGAGCCAGGGGCCAGAGGACTGCCTTCCAGATGGGTGGGTCCTCCTCCTAGGGATCCAGCATCCACATCCTCTAATCTGACCCTGGTCCTTGCCAGGGCATTTGAAGGCCGTGCCTACCTGCGCCCAATTAGGTTGTGGAGAGAGTGGGGTTTGGTGGAGTTTGGAGATCTGGGTACCCAAGATTCATGCCAGTACAGTGGGCTTTGGTGCAGTGGTCCTACTGGCCTCCTGGCTGCCCACAAACATCTCAACAGGTTCCCAGCCTTCTGTCAGCCTCAGCAGTCCCTGAGGCCCCGTTCCTGTCAGTGCTCTCCTCGCCTCTAGCGTGCTCTGCTGAAATCTTCATCAACCCTAGGAGCCTAACAGGAAACCAAGGCTGCAGGGATGAGGTGGGGGTGGGGTGAGCAAGTCAGGGGAGCAAAGATAGGAACCGTGGTTTATCCCCTGCCCCTGCACCCCTCCTAAGGCCCCTCATGCCTCAGGGCGTCTGAACTCTTTTCCTGGAAGCCAAGGGAAGGCCCTGGAAAGCCCTTTCCCACGGTCACAGCCTCAGCACACACCCCCCACTCCTTTCTTGTTAACTACAGCCACCCCAGGCTTGCCCTCTGCAGGGTGCACCCACCCGATTGCTGAAGGGCCCCTCCTTAGGCTGAGTGCTTGCTGCCACCCGCCTGTGGTATCATCACCCCACTCCTCAGGCCGCCCAGTCATCAGGTCAGCAATTAGCTACTTCCTCCCAGCCACATGAGGCCACCAAACGTCACAGCCCCTCCTCCAGTCCCTGCTGCCAGCAGCAGGAGTGCTGGGGGTGCCCCCTACCCTTTGTAGTCAGCGCCAAGTCCTGGCTCCACACCCCCTCCCACAACCTACTGAGTGCTGCGGTAATGAGCTCCCATCATCATCGAGGAAGGAAGCTGGAAGCCGCCCCACTGCCTCTTCCTATCACCCCATTCTGTTGCCTGGGTGGGGCAACGCTGTCTCCAGGGTACTGGCAGCCCAGCCTGGGCGGGCCTGGAGACTTGGGTGTCTCTGACCCCACTTGTAAGTGATTTCTCCTGGAGCCCAAGAATCTGGAAACGGATAATAGCAATAGTCTAGGAGAAGAGACAGAAGGGGAGACACTTTCAGATGCCCCAACATGCTCCTCAGGAAGTCCCCGAAGGCTCCCACACCCATACCTAGGCATGCACACAAGTACAAGCTGTTCATGATATGTCCCGCTGCAGCAGGGCATTCACGTACTCAGGCAGTAAGCCCGTTCCCACAGCAGTGCCAGAATCAGGACCTGTAGAGGAACCAGGGCTGTGAGAGGGAGAGGCAGACCACTGATGCTTCTGTTGGAGTTAGGGGTGGGGGCAGAAGATGTGATTGTCAGAGAGACTTAAAAATAAATCCCACGAATGTGTGTGATCTTAGACTACTTAATTCGGGAACCTGGAGTGGTTGAGTTTGAATAATACAAGGAGATGGGAAAACAGAAGTTGGTTGGACAGTTGTGGTCTTGGTTCAGTGCAGGGCCCCAAGTTGATGTAACGACTGGGGGTGGGAGGATGACCCTCTGGTATCCCATTACCCAGGTTTGTGGAGGTGAGCTTGCCTCGGGAGGAGGTGAGGCTGCCTGCTCTAGTCTTTCTTTGATTACTGGCATCCAACCCCATCTAGATGCAGGGCACAGGTGAGAGGTGTGGGGGCGTGGCCAGATGCCTGCCCTGATTGGGTTGGGGGTGGGGTCCAGGAAGGGTTGGCGGCCTGCCCCACCCCCAGTGGCTCTCTAACAAGTAGCCAAGAGCTGGCTTCTCATCCTGGGAGGGGATGAGTCACCTAGCACCTCCCTGACCAGGTAGATGAGGCAGTAGGGATGGGAACCTGGGTGGAGGGGCTTTCTAGGAACATTCCTGGAAGGGAACCTGGGAATCGCCACTGCTGTGGGCACCACCTGCTTACCTGCCTGCCTGCACCTGCACCTTGGCTCAATACACCCTCCTCCTTGCTCCAGAGTCAGCCTCTACCAGCTAGCCTCTAGGTTCACAAGGCAAAGCCCTTGCCTCCTTAGCCTAAACCCATCTCCAGCCTGCCGCCACCACCTACCCTGCCCAGCCGGCTCTCCAAGCTGTGGTTCCAGGAGCACACATGTGCACGTGTTCCTAAACCCATGCTCACAGCCACACCAACAGAACCAGATGTGTGCACACACACACACACACACACACCACACACACACACACACACCACACACACACACACACACTACCGTCACTACCACAGGCAGACACACTAGTACACTCCATAGACTTGTACACTCCATACACACTTACTCAGACACATCCACACCATCCACACCTACACACCATCCGCACCCGCTCAGACATGTACACTTACAAACCTACTTCTATAATACTGGTGTGTGTTTATTAGAACCCGTATCCCCAGTGCCTGGGAATGTGACTTTATATGGAAGCAAGTTCTTCGGAGACTGACATCAAGTTAAGGTGACGATGGTTGGTGTACTTAGAAGAGAGACTTAGAGAGGCAGAAAGGCAGAGCCACATACAGAGAGATGTCAGGTGAAGAGGCAGACGCAGGGGTGATGTGACTGCGAGTCAGGGCCCGCCAGCAGCCCACTAAGAACAAGGAGAAGGCATGGGGCAGTCTTCCCTTTAGCTTTTGTGTGTTCAGGGCATAAACCCCGTGTATGCCTTGATGTTGGACCTCTAACCTCCTTGACTGCAGGAGAATACCTTTCTGACGTTTGCAGCCATTGAGTCCATGGTGATCTGTATGGTACCCTAGATGATATTGGAGACATTCTCTTTGGGGGCTACTGTCTCTGTCCCTCCCTTTCTTGAAAGTGATCAAGGGCTCTAAAGACTCTTATGACTCAGGATAGGTCAATAATTGTGTTAGTTTTAGTATTGCTTTGACCAAATATTCAAAGAAACCAAGGGAAGGTTGAGAACATTTATTTCGGTTCATGGTTTCTGGGGTTCCTGTCCATCACAGAGAGGAGGATGTGACAGGGCAGCACCACGATGGCCTTGAGGAGAGAAGGAAAACGCTCTCAGGAGTCAGCTTTCTCCCTCCCTCCCTCTAAACCACACCCGGGCCTTTAGGCTGTGGGATGGTACTGCCCACATCACGGGAATGCTCTCACAGATCCACCCAGAAGTGGATTTTAATAATCGCCTTGGTCCGTCTTAATCCGATAAAGTTGACGACTGAGATCAACTAGCCCAGCGATTTTAATCTTTGTCTTTCCTAGAGTTCTTAGCCAGGGCCACGCCCTTAAAAGGATGGACTGACATGAATTAGATACAGAAATTGTGGCAGATCAACCCAAGGGAGCACTACCCAGCCACGATAAGGGAAGAGGGAGAGTAGAGGATGCCGATGCAGGGACACACACCCTACAGTTCTTTTATTTTGAGTTCAAAGACACATAGAGGCTTGATGGAGACTCTTGGAGGGCCGGAAACACCCCGTTCGGTCTTGGTGGGGAAGCTGGCACATCCCTATGTAAAAACCCACCAGGTTGTGTAATTTGATACCCAGGAAATGACTGACCAGAAGCTATTGGGAGATGTTTTCTGGTGACGTTCACAGCTGAAGGCTTGGTCTAGGGACACTGGGTCGTGTGGTATCATTTAATGAGTATAGGAAACTCCACTCTTGAGCGGAGAACTGGCTGATGTATACACACACACACACACACACACACACACACACATACACACAGCCGGCAAGATGGCTCACTGGGAGGCAGCCCCTGCTGCACTAGCTGGCCATCCTGATGTGTGACAGTGAGAGGAGAGAGCAGACCCCTGCAGACTGTCCTGTGACCACCACTGAAGCATGTGTGTGCCAACACTTACTCATACACCATGCACAAGTAATATTTATTTATTTTTTAAAAATGCTACCTTTACCCAAAAGTACACATTAAAAAAAAAAAACAACGCCCCCCCCAAACAACAACAACAACAAAAACCAGTCACATCAGTTTTGTTCTCAAAAGATAAAGAAAACAGGAAAAAAACAAACCCCAACTGGTAAAAAAATATTTACTGAGCCGAGTACATAGCTAGGAGAGTTCTTGCCTAGGAAGCCTGAAGCCCTGAATTTGATCTCCATCAATGCATAAATTGGGTTTGTGGCAGTACCCCTGTAAGTCCAACCCTTGGGGGGGGGGGCAGAGGCAGGTAGATCGATGTGAATTCAAGGTCATCTTCTGCTATGTATTGAGTTAGAGCTAGCTTAGGTTACATAAAACCCCTCTGTCAAAAACAAATGGCTCCAAACCTTTGGTTCAGGTTTTGTGATATGGTACACAGCCGGTAGCTTCAGGGGTTGCAGGCTGCATCACGGCCAGATTGAGCCCCTGAGGAGCTAAGTGAAACCCGCAAGGCCAAATAAGACACTCAACAGAAGGGAGCTGACACGTGGTCTACTCAGACTGGGGATCCCTGAGGACAAGGTGGCCTCTTCCCCTCATGTTGGTTTAGCGATTTCTCTGCAGGAAGAGCTGACATCTCCACGAATCTCCTGCAGTGGCTGGGAGGGTCTGTTTACCTGACTGCCCGTTCCATTCCACACGAGGCTGAACACTGGGCCCTTCAGATGGGTCTAGCCCAGTCTAGGATGGTTCTTATGGTTCTAGGGGGTAGTAGTGAGGAGGTAGTGGACAGAGGACTGGATGGAAGGTCATTGTCTCTTTATTGGCAATTCTGGGTTCTAGGGGGAGTTATCCTTCCTGGCTGGGCCCTGGTAGAGGCACATGGCTTGTGAGTTCTTTGGACCCTGCTCGTTTCCAGGAGGAACAGCTGGGTCAGGGGCTCCATTAGAGGACGTGGAGTGGCTCAGCTTCGTCCAGGAGTGGGTGTACCCTGCTTCGCTGGCCTCACCAGCAGGAGCTGTGTCATATGACGGGGCCTGAAGTGGCAGGTGTAATGGGAGACGACATTTTCCTAGCCAGCCCTCTGACTATATTAAGCTCTGTGTCCCTTGCTTCCAGGACTCTCCCTCTTGCCCTGGGGACTCTGCACTTGGACTAAGGAATTGTCACTTTTCCCCCAGCCCTACCCTCTAAACATGGAGGCCTGGGCCTAATGAGGTCAGTCCAGCAGGTAGGGCGGGGACATGGAATATTTAGGCGAGGTGCTGGCACAGCTGTATCACCTTCACAATAGACACCCACGCATCACCCAGGCTTACAAGGGCACAGGAATAGCAAGCGAGTGAAATATGCAGTTTGCACAGCCAAGCCACAGGTTCCCGGGCAGCCTCAGGTGTCCCCAGGACTCTATCATCACCCTCTAATCTTGCTCAGGTACCCAGGTCTACACCTTCAGCCACCACCTGAGCACCCGTGCATGCTTGCACACCAGTGCACTTGCATGGAGGTCGCCTACCCCTGTCTTCTATTTCCTCTGAGCCCCAGATCTGTGGCTGAATTGGAGAGCATTTGGGGGACTTTAAAAGGAATGAAGTCTAGAGCTATACACCGTCTATCTAGAGCTCAGAGCTCAGATCCGGGGGCGGGAGGGGGTGTCCTCTATCCTTCCACCAGTGGGATCTATGGCCTGGGGCAGGGGGGAGGCCCTAAAAGCTATGTCTTCTCCCAAGGGTGGGGACAGAGGCAGCTCTGGGGTTATTAATAACCATGCTTCTGACTGGAAAGGCCTGTGTGGAAGCTCCAGCCGTGAGCCAATCGGAGCAGAGCTTTCCAGGAAAGCAGGCTTTCCTCTGGTTCCAGGATTATTTCCACTCCTGACTTCACCCCTTTGGTGTGTGAGGCTCTTGCCAGGCTCCACCAACTGGCCGGCAGGCTTGCTGTCACCTGGCAGCTGGCATCCACCTTGGCTGCCACCCAGAGAAGGTCACACTGCATGTGGGTTGTGGGGCCGGCATCAGGACAATTTCCTCTGTCATGTGGCTCCGTGCCTCCTCCCTGCCCAAACCGAAGCCTGCTGTGTGAGAGTGCATGGCCCGGCCCGGCCCACCTACTCAGGCCATCGGGACAGTGTCCTGGCACCTTACTCTGGAAGGGCAGGCAGCTGACGCGCGCTGGGGCCAGACAGCTGAGGCAAGTTGATCGGCTGGCTCTTCCTGGCTTCGTGACCTTGAGCAAGCAGGACTTGACTTCTTTGTGGCTTGGTGTCACATTTGGTAAAATGAATGTCCAAGTGCTCAACCCCAGTTAGCTTGCAAAGGCTAGACCGCTGGCATCAACTGTGAGGGCCTGCCCAGAACAGCTGGAAAGGGGTTCACATCTGGCTCAATCACCAGCTCCTTTCTCATTGTGTCACTTCTGTGGCCGTCTCCAACATCTCCACAGTTACCCACACACAACAGCTCCCCGATCAGTACCGTCACCAGCACCTCCCACCTCTGTCCACCATATCCATACGGCCAAGACAACCACAACCTGTCGCTAGTCCAGGAACACCAGTCCACAGGTGCTGGGGCCAAGGTCATGTGAAATGAGGCCTGTCATGTGATTCTGCACCATTAGGAATGGTTTATATAGTCCCACTTCCTTCCAGCCCTGCTGTGAATCTCATATTGTTTCTTCCATTGGCCTGTGAAACATGTGACCCAGCTTCTTGTGTCCCCACCCCTGGCTGGGCATGTGTGTGTGTGTGTGTGTGTGTGTGTGTGAGCATGTGTGTGTTTGCAAACACACACATGCTCACACTCACATACTCGTAGTTGAAACTAGTATTCAAAAATCAGCTTCTACTTATTTATTTTAAGAATTTTGGAAGTTTATTCATCTTATTTTATGTGTACTGAGTGTTTTGCCTGCAGGCAAGTCTGTGCACCACTTGCATGCCTGGTGCCCATGGAGGCCAGAAGACGGAGCTGGATCCTCTAGCACTGGAGCTATGGATGGCTGTGAGCCACCATGTGGATGCTGGGAATCAAACCAGAGGTCCTCTGTAAGAGCAGTAAGTGTTTGCTCTTAATCACTGAGCCATTTTTCCACTTCTATTTCATTAGTTATTTTTTTTACACAGGGTATCACTATGTAGCCCTTGCTGGCCTGGAACTCACTATGTAGACCAGGCTGCCCTCAGACTCACAGAGATCCACCTGCTTGAGCCTCCACACACAGCTTTCAACCTCCTTTCCTTGCCCACAGCACAGGCTCTGAGTTCTAAGACAGGCTCTGCCAGTAGCAGTGTGTGACCTTAGACAAGTCACCTTGCCTCTTTGTCATACGGACACCATGTGTCCTTGAAGCACAGCGAGGCGCTCCTAAGATGCGGGACTTGAGGACTCGGAGCAGACAGCAGCAGGTCTGCTCAGCTCGCTCGCCAGAGGCAGCCCTGGCACTGATGATGTTGTTGGTTTTTCCCTCTTGCCTGTTTGGCATGAGACTTTGCCCAGCCAGTGAAAATGGAAACTAACGGCCACGATCTCATCTTCTGCCATGAAAGTCTGTGGGGGAAGACAGGTGTCTCCTATTTGGGAAGGTGTCCTTGCACACTAGGTAAGAGTCAGGTTCTGGGTAAGAAGGGCCAAGCAGAGAAGACAGAGCCCTCTAGAGCTCAGCTTGAATCCCAGCCTCACCAGCTGAGTCCCTGTGAGCAACCGCCTCACCGGCCTTCTTTGAAAGCTCTGCCTCAGTTTCTCTCTCTGCTGGGTGGGTCCTACGCGGGCCACTGAGAGGCTATTACCACTGTCTGGTTGAGCTTGAACGGCAGCACTAGGGACAGCCAGAATAGCCTTTGGGTTCCCACCCTCCTGAGTAGACCAAGACAGTCCTGGCTCAGCCTGCTCCTCACAGGGTGTGGAGGGTACAGAGTGGGGGGGGGGGACTGCTGTAAGGCCAGAAAAGAGCCCCGGGCAAGTCACGGGAGCAGCTAGTAAAGATTAGCCCAACTCTGAACCCACTTAGCTGGACCTGAGAGGGTGTACTGGAGCTGGGTGGGGCTGAGGTCAGAGGAGAGGCTGACCAAGGGCCTCCACCCACAAGTCCAGGGAGGCCGCGCTATCCCGGGACTCTCTCCTGCAAACAGCATCTTCTGGAGCAGCTGGAGGAGGTGGGAGGGTGTGGCCCGCCGGCTTTCCCAGGCTCCTTCAGTGCACTGATGTCCCTGCAGCTGCAGCCACCCAAAGATTCCCTCCACCTCCCTCCAGCGGTGGCGCCCTGGCCGTGAACTCTCAGGGAATAAACAGGGGCAGAGCTTGCAGAGTGATGAGCACTCCAAGCCCCCGACAATGTAAACTCCCCAGATATATTTATGTTGTCTGGTCCTGGCCCGGGGTCCTCTGTCCAGCCCAGACGTGTCACACCATGCGAATGTCACTTGGATGAGGAATCTGGACTTTTCCACATGGTGGTGGGGGAGGCAGGGGGAGGCTTGGAGCATCCTGGGGTGACTGGAGCTAGGAGTTCAAGGTGGGGGCTAGAGCCTGGCCCCGCCCCGAAGGAGCCCCAGACCACTGTTGCCTGAACTGTGTCTCTAGACAGCTGCAGGCTGGAAGCTTAGAGGATCCCTAGCCTGGACAGTGACCCGGGTCACTCTGTGGCCTTCCAGGGCCAGTCTTGGCCCTAGACTCGAGAGTCATATGGCTGGGGGTTCTGTCTAACTAACAAATGGCTCAAGACTCCAGTTCTTTCTTTACTTTTTAATTGCCCTCAGCTGGGCACCTTGCCCAGACTCTTGTTCATATTATCTCATTTAAGTCTCACACTGGTCTGAGGGCAGGAACTGCTGTTTCCTCACGACCCAGGGGAGTCTGAGGAGTCAGACGGATGCCCTGAAGTGATGGAGGCGGAACCTTCCAAGTGTCAAAACTTCTCATCCCTACAGAGCTGTATCTAGAGACAGATGACCAGAAACCCTGGACTCCTGAGCTCTGGTAAACTTTCTCCAGACTGGTGCCAGAAACCATGAGAGGCCTGGCCCTGCCCCGAAGGAACCCCAGATTGAGTGGGACACAACCCCATCTGGGAAAGCTCTAATTCTGAGTGTTGTCCTCAGAGAGACCTGGTCTGAGGGAGACACTGTCTGACATCAGGAAGCTCTAGCCTGAGGAAGACAGGGCCTGGTCTCAGAGATTGCCAGTTTGAAGAACACAGGGCCTATCCCCTGGGAACTTTGAGTCTTAGGGGGAGCCCCAGACCATGATAAATAACTGACCACACACTGGGGAGGCAGGTGGAGCCAGAGGACTTTGTAGAGCTGGAGAAGGAGTTTGGCAAGTGATACGCAGCTTTCTGTGGCCCTGGAGACCAGTGCTGTGTTCCTGCAAGGTCCTGATTTGGAAACAAGGCTTGTCTCTGCTGCCCCCCCCACCGTCCCCCACTCCTGGCTGGGAGGCCATCCTGGCCCTGCTCACCATGCCGGGAGGGACAGGCAGAACAGTGCCCTGTGACAAGCAGGCCACTGGGAACAGAATATGTCTTGGGAATGACACCCAGGGAAGGCTATTTTCATCCGGGAAGTCTCCTGCTTCTGATGCCCAGCCCAAAATAACCAGGTTCCTACGGGGACTGGTCACCATGGCTGTCACCAGCCACCTGTAGCATGTAGTTCACCTTGGTCAAGTCTTTTTTTTTTTTTTTTTTTGGATGTAGAGTTGACTTCCCTTCAGACTTCCTCAGGCAGAATCTCTGTTTAAGCAGCCCTGGAATACTAGGGCTGTGTCACCATTACTTGGACCGGGGGATGGGGGAGGCCTTTTAACTTCCGGATCTCTGCAGCCTGCTTTCCTGAAGAGGTTTTTTTTTTGGGGGGGGAGGGCAGGGGGGTAAGGGAGGCAGTGGGAGCAGGGTGGAGTCAGGTGGCTTTTCAACCATCCATGCTGGGATTTGTGCTATGACTGAGAAACCAGATCGTCTCCACATGGCCAGTGGGTTCACTGGAGCCTGGCTGTACCTGGCAGTGCCAGGCTGCCCTGCTGCTGGCCGCATGGTCCCTGATGGGAGGGTTCACATGTCACCAGCCAGCCACCTGCTGCTTCCTACCTCCCAAAATAGGGAAGGCTGGCCTTCTCCCCTTACTACCCAGGCACTCCCTCTTTCCTACCCTGCACAGCTATGGGAGGTGTTGAGGGGTTGACCTTCAAGCCTGACTTTCCTCAAAGCTGGTATCTTCATGTGGCTTATGGGAATTGTTCAGATTCTGGGATGGTTACAGAATGGGGGGCTTCTTGTAGGAATTAGTGACCCATATTAAGAAGTGCCCCAAATTCTCCTCTCTTCAGCATCCAACAGAACTCAACATTAAGTAGGGGCTTGGGCTGTTGACCCAAGCAGCATGTGTGAGTTTGTGTGTGTGTGTGTGTGTGTGTGTGTGTGGTGTGTGGTGTGTGTGTGTGTGTATACACATATATTTGGAGTTTGTGTGCATGTTACACATGTATGTATATGATCATGTTTGCACACATATGTATATACATATGTATTTGAAGTTTGTATGTGTCCACACGTTCATATTTGTGTATGTGTATGTGTATGTGAAGGTCAGAGTCCTACAATGGGTTTCTCATTCAATGGCCTATTATTACCGAGAGGCCCTCTGAGAGGGTCTCATGGAGCCCTGAGTGCAGTGATTCAGAGACTCCAGCTATCAACACCCCCATGGGTCCCCTGCCTCTCACTCTTCAGTGTGGGGGTTGCAGGCATTCATTACCATGTCCAGCTTTTCCTCTGAGCTCCAGGGATCCAAACTCAAGTCCTGACACTGGCATAGCGAGCACTTGACTGAGTCATCTACATAGCCCGAATCCAAGCAATATTAACCTCTCTTTACTGAGGGTAGGAAAGACTGAAGCACGCAGGTTGAGAAGGAACAGCTCCCCCATGCATCCAGCTCCGCCCACGAATCCTTTAACACACAGCAGCCATTGCTGAGTGCCTGCTGCTTGTGAGGACCTCTGCCCGCCCTCACCATACAACCGTGTGCTTCAGTCTCAACGAACCCTGCTGAACGAATCCTTGCCGAACCTCACACTGCAGGGATACAGAGGAGACGGTGTATCCAAGCCCAGGTCAGGACAGTGTCTTTTTCTTAGAGTAGTGCGGTGAACCTGCATGTGTTCACCACTGAGATAGAACAATGAATGTTTTGCTGGATTTTATTTGCTATGGGGGGCTCTGAGCACATACATACATATACACATGCATGCATATACACACATGCTATGACATCATACCCTGTCACCCCAAGCACTCCAGAATGCATCTTTACTACGCAGAGGTCCAGGGAGACGGTCTCAGGGGTGCTTGCTTGGGAAAGCATCAAGTCCTGATCTATGCTCCCCAGCACCCAAGTAAAAATCTGGGGAGGGAGAGACAGTGTGGGGATCGGGAGACAGGAGGATCTCTGGGGCTCACAGGCAGCCAGTCTGGCCTAAGTGATGTGCCCCAGGTTCAGTGAGAGAGCTTGCCACAAAATTAAACTGAAGAGAGACAGGGGAAGATACCTGATGGTGAACCTCTGGCTTCCACACGTATATATTCATGCATGCGCATGCATGCCTTCATATGTGCACATACATGTGAACACACACACACACAGATGCAAACTGAACTTTCTACATAAACTAGCATGGTATCCTCACGTTGAATGAAACCACTTTCTATTATCCTCTAACACACAGCTCATGATCTATTCTCTGAGTTTTCCCCTGGACTGCCACTAAGAGATAGATGGGGTTTAGGGTAGGTCCAGCCTTTTTCCTCCGTGTAGACAAGGTCTGTACACGGGAGAGCAATGGGGCTCTGAGGGACCGTGGTAGATGGCAGAGGCTGTGAGGAGCCCCAGGAGGACCCCTACCCTCCTAGGATGAGGATAAGGGAGAGGGAAGGACATTCTGTGGCAGGCAAGAAGGACTGGGGCGGCACTCAGGGAGGTTCTGAGACTTTGCTCTTGCAGCCAGGCATGGATGGCCATTTGGGCCTGGGAGCCCCACATCGTGGGGGACCAAAGAGCCAAAGCAAGACCCAAGGCAAGGTTAGCACACCAGACTCCCTGACTTCCTCCCGCCAGAAGTCTGCCTCTCGGTCAACCTCCAGTGTTTGTGACAAGGAAAGACCACGCCAGGGGTCAGGGCTGGGGGTGGGGGGCCGGCGGGGACACTTCTTCCTGGAAGGGAACTTTCTTTAGCAGAATCCTGGGATAGTCGGGGCCCACAGGTGACAGTGTAGAGCCAGTTAGGAAGGGGATCTGCTAGCTTCCTTCTTGTTCACCACAGCCTTCCTCTTCGGGATGAGCATGAAGAATCTGAGGCCAAGACAGCGTTTGGGAGAGCGCTTGTCCTTTAGCTTTAGTTGTGGGTTATGATGTTGAAAGCTGAGTTAGACTAACCTGGACGGGGCAGGACTGACCTCCAGGCTTGTGAAGGAGGTCAACGAGGCCAGTAGAAGACAGTGTGATATACATCCATAGAAGGGCTTATCTCATGGACACAGCCTGTCCCTGTGGGAGGCAGAGCTTGTCTTCAGGTTGCCCGTGTGGGCACGTCCACTCAGAGCCCAGGTAGCTCTTTAACTTTCAGTCAAGTCTCCTTGCCTTGAGCTTGATAGCTCGAAGACTGGGTAATGGTCGCCTGCCCCACATCAACCTGCTCTAAATGTCCTACAGATTTCTGTCCGGTCTAGGAGAAGATGGAGTGAATTTCTGAGCGGACCCTTGCAGGTTGATTTCTGCTGCACAGAGCTAATACCAAGACTGCTTGGATCTTGGGGCTGGAGCCATAGCTCAGTGGTTAAGAGCACTGATCTTCTAGAGGACTTGGGTTCAGTTCTCAGTTCCCGCAGCAGCCGTCTCCCAACTGCCTGTAACTCCAGCTCCAGGAGATCAGATGCCTCATAGGACACCTACATTAGTGTGTGTGTGTGTGTGTGTGTGTGTACATATAATTAAAAATAGTGAAAATAAAATCTTAAAAAGAGAATGTCCTGTTTTCTTCCCTTTCAGGCTGAGTATCTATCTGGATGCTGGGATGCCAGAGCGTCACAGGCATTCTGCTCAGGGAAGGGAGGACGCAGTTCAAACTGGGGGGAGCATGCCTTAGCCTATGACCTCCCTGCCCCTGTGAGAAACAGTGGGGGCTGGATGGATGCTGTGGTTCTCAATCTCCTGTGGACCCAGACACTGCTGTGGACCTCGAGGAGTTGAGAACGGTGGTCCGAGGGCCCACACTTCCCCTACGCGAAAGGCAGGAAGGCTGAGTCCAAAACTAGGGTGGAATCTGGCTTGGCTCTGAGTGAGTGGTGAAAGTGGGGGGGGGCTGGAAGGGAGGCCTTCTCCAGAGATTTAGCAGCAGCTCAGTCCTTGCTTGTCCAAACGGCTTTATTCTTATGGAGGATGTCAATGCATATGTCTTACTCAGGGTGAACCAGGGATTAAGTAACTTTTGCAGAAAGGGATGCCCAGGAAGGGACGCTCATTGGCTAACCACTCAGAGCCTAGGTATCTCATTAGCATGGGGAACTCCAGGTTTTTATGCTGTGACCAGTTGTCATGGTCTTCTCAGTGGGGTGTCACGGTTACGTGTGTCCCAGGACAGGCAGAGACTGGCAGGGATCTGGTTCCACTGCCTGCTGTTTTCAGTTATGAGGTTTACAGGGGGGTTTGAACCTGCTTTAACTTTACCAGTCCCTCTGTCTGGTGGCACCATCCGCTTGCCTCACATTTCCCCAGGGTCCATCCAGTAAATGGATGGAACTAGAAAAGATCACACTGAGTGAGAACTCAGACCCTGACAGACAAACGCCTGATGCTCTCTCTCATCCGAGACTCCTAGCTCCAGATCTCTGAATATGAGTGCAGTCCTCACCCCTCACGAGGGAAACTTCTCTTTACAACAGAGACTATTACAAAACAAACAACCCCCCAAAACAACAACAACAACAACAACAACACCCCTCTAACTGGTCCCTACACTGTCACTGTGGGGCCCAGCCAGGATTCTTCTAAAGAACAACCAATCAAAATGCAGAGCTGTGGAGCTCAGGCCCAATGGACACATCTACAAAACAGCTCCTGTACCTAAGGCTCCGGGAACATTGCAGATATAGCATTGTCAGAAGCTGCAGCCGTAAAGCCTCACCAACATGACACCTACTCGGGCATCTGAACAAGGGCGTCTTCAATAGGCATGCCAAAGCCGATGGGGAAAGCCCCGAGGCCTCAACCTCACACAAAGAACTACAGGCAGCCAGGAGATGCTGAGAGCGAGAGACACAGTCCTTCTCAGGCAAGAGCACGCCCACTGGCTCTCCACTATCCAATGGTCAGCTCAGGAAACATGTATACAAGTGACATGCATACTGAGCAGGTCGTATTTAAAAATACACGTATATACATGTGTAGAGAGACTATCTTATGTCTGCATGGATGTGGCACCTGTCAATAGTAAGTCTTATTAGGAGAACTAGGCAGGAAATAGAAGGCGGGACATCTGGGAGGCAGAGAGGATTCTGGGATAGAGCAAGGCATGGGAGACTGGTCCGGAGAAGTTGCGAGAGATGGATGCACAGTACCTCAGCACAAGTAAACAGCCACATGGCAGGATGCAGATTAGAATATATGAGTTAATTTAAATTATGAGCTGGTCAGAAGAGCCCAGCTGTGTGGCCAAGGCATTTGTAAATGTATTTTTGAATCTGAATCTTACTTCTGAGAACGTGTGGCAGGGAGGAAGAACCTGCCCTAACTTTTACATGAATGTGTAGGTATGCATGTGGCAATGATTAATTTTCTAAAAGACCATGAATTTAAAAGAAAGTGAGAAGGGGTGCATAGGGAGTGTTTGGAGGGAGGAAAGGGAAGGAGGTGATGATGTAATCGTTTTATAACCTCAAAAATAAAAGAAAGGTTTGAGGTCAGCCTGGTCTACAGAGTGAGTTCCAGGACAGCCAGGGCTACACAGAGAAACCCTGTCTCAAAACAAACAAACACACAAACAAACACACAAACAAACAAAAAAGAAAAAAGAAAGAAAGAAGTCGATAGAAGAAAGCGTGCTTAGACCTCTGCTTAGCCCTGGGAGATTTTGGGGGGAAGCAGAGCCCCATGCTTGGCTCATCGAGCTGCCTTAGCTCTGTGTGCTGGTTACTTCTCTGGGGCTGGGATAAAATGCCAGGACCAAAGCAAGTTAGGGGAGAGCTCATTTCCGATTATGGTTCCAGGGGATTGAGAGTCCACCCTGACAGACTAGAGGCGCCCAGACTAGAGGCGCGGAGGCTGAAGTCAGAGGCTAGCGTCTTTAAACTGGAAGCTTGAAGCTGAGAGAGAAGTCGTGGAGGCTTTGAAACCTTGCTTTGAAACCTCCAAGCCTGCCCCAAATGACACACCTCCTCCAGCAAGGCCACGCCCCTTACACCGCCCCCAAACGGCGCCACCAACTGGAGACCAAGTATTCATGCCTCTGAGCCAATGGGGGACATTCTTATTCAAACCACCAGTGCTTGGCAACTATTTGGCTATTCACACACTTCACCCCGTCCATGATATCAACTAAATCACTACAGTGTTGTGCGTCGTGAAAAGCATATCCGTATTTTATAGCTGGGGAGACTCACACACTTAGGAATAAGCTCCCAATTCCGCATTTAAGAAATAAAAGGGGTCTGGTTTTGATTGACATCAAATTTTAGTTGGTTTTTTTTTTTTCAAGACTGAATGAAGAGGGCATTGGCTCCCTGGTCATTCATGGACAGAGACTTATATAGGACTCATGAGTACTTTGGGGGAACATGGAGATTGGTTGTGACATACCGGGACCTCTGAGTCTCACACAGGTCAGGTACTTTGGGAAAAACAATTAGCTGGATCTTGGGGATACCTCGAGGAGGAGTGTAGGGCAAAACTGGAGCAGGAGGAGAGAGAAAATGTTATTATCCCGGAGGACCTAAAGAAATCACCCCAGCCTCAGACTCTGTAGACTCTATCGGCTCTGCAAATGTGGAGCGATTTCTGTGTTAAGAGGCTCCCCAGTGGCTAGGGGAGCAAGGGTCGCCGTGGAAGACAGACTTTGGGAGAACTCTTCACTTCAGCAGAGAAGATGGGAGCTTGAATCCCAGCCCTACTTCCCTCTTCCCAAGGTGCTTGGGGCTTCCAGGCTGGGCGTGCTCCTTCTTACGTAGCAAGTCAGAGGACTAAAGTCAGGTGGGCTGTAGGTGTCATCTATGGTGGGCATGTGTAGAGGGCAGGGAGGATCCCTAAGGAGGTAGCAGCGTGGTCGGCTGTGGAACGGATAGCTGGGCCGTGGATAGCCATGAGCAGGTGAGACCCACCCTGCCCAGCTCAGGGGCCCCCTGAGCCCTAGAATAGCCGAGCGCCGCTTAGAACTGAGCTTTGGTTGCAGGGGACAAGGGCGGGAGCAGCAAAGTTTTCCGAATGGAAAAATGACGAACTCTTTCTGGAAAGCTGAGTCTCCCCAGCTCGGTGGGTAGAGCTGACTAGGGGAAACCTGAGCCCTGCGGGCAGGCCGGGGGGTCCGGCAGCAGGGGAGGCAGGGCACCCGAGGCGCCTTTCCAGGCTAGTTGTGGAGGGTTGGCTGCTTGAGGCAGCAGGGTGTGGTGGAGAGCTGGAAGCTGAGTTAGCCTCAGCCGTGGCCCCCCTGCAGCCTGGGCCCAAACCAGCAGCCAGAGTGATACGTGACAGCACAGGCATTTCTACTTCTCTTTAGCTCTGGCACTCCTCACAGTGGTGTAAGAAGACAGGTTCGTATCGGGACCCGCAAGACCTGCAGGATCCCGTTTTGCTGTTCGTCTACCTCTCATTTACTCTGTTCCAGACTCATGCCCGGCATTCTCCTGCCTCAGGACCTTTGCACTGCTCCTCCTGGATGCCCTTCCCCAGACACCCAAATGGTTTCTCCCTTCTACTTCTTGAGGACTTTGTTCAAATCATCTCAGTAGAGTCTCCCCTGAACCCTTCCTATCAGTACTACAACCTGACCCCCTAGTCTACCCAGTCGTCACCCCATTCTGTAGTACTTTTCCTCCAAATCTCTTACAATCCTCTAAAATATTTGTAGCAGATAAATGACAATGCCCCACAAAAGCTGTCCCCATTTTACTCCGGCATCTTTGTAACCATAGTGCAGCGTTTCTCAAATGGTGGGTCACAACCCCCGGAGGTAAGTGTCACCTGACACATTCACAGGAGCCGTATACCAGATATCTCGCACATCGGGTGTTTACATTAGGATTCAAAACAGTAGCAAAACTGCAGCTGTGAAGTACAATGAAAACATTTTTATTGTCCCAGGTCACCATAATACGAGGAACTGTATTAAAGGGTCGCAGCATCAGGAAGGTCGAGAGCCACTGCTCTTGTGGCTTGAATAGTGTTCTGTGCTCGTAACCCCCAACCCCCAAAGTATGTCCACCTGAAAGCTTCGAAGGGGACCTTGTTTGAAGGTGCAGTCCTTGCAGGTGTAACTCAGTTGAAGGTAAGGTCATCCTAGGTTCAAGGGGACCACACCCAGTGACTGATGTTTTTTTTAAGAACAAAGGACACACAGACACAAGACAGAAGGCACCTGAAGGCTGAGGTGATGCAGGCACAGCTGAGCTCCAGTGGTTGTCACCAGGGAGTCAGATGGGATGCTTCCTGAGTGTGGAGTGTCCGGGAGGGAGTGGGGCTCCGCCAACAGCTTCAGCTTGGCTTCTGACTTCCAGGCCTGTAAGGCAGAATAGTTCTGTTTTGAGCATGCATTAGCTTGCATTGTGACTCTAATAGGACTACTAATATCATAGGCCTATAGTTTACTCACAGGTTGTGTGTGTGTGTGTGTGTGTGTGTGTGTGAGAGAGAGAGAGAGAGAGAGAGAGAGAGAGCTTTCCATGTGGGTGTGTATGCACATGTGTGCTTACAGAGAAGTGTGTGTAGCACCTGACCCACCCACTCTCTGATCCTCATTCTACGTCCCCAAGCCCCAGTCTGGGCCAGAGGATTTGCCCTGTGATCTTGAGCAAATTACAACTCGTTTTCCCATGAAGAATACTAGAAATGCCAGAAACACCAGGCACTGTGGCTCACACTTTTAATCTCAGCATTGGGGAGGCGGAGGCAGAGGCAGAGGCAGAGGCAGAGGCAGATCTCTGTGAGTTTGAAGTCAGCCTGGTATGTGTAGGGAACTTCAAACCAGCCTTGATCACATGGTGAGACCTTTTCTCAAAACAAACAATTGACAGCTCAGCTTGGTAGCTTCCAGTCCTCTTTCTCCTTCTCCTCCTTCTTCTTCTCCTTCCCTTCTCCATCTCCATCTCTGTCTCCTTCTTCTCCTTCTCCTTCCCTTCTCTGTCTCCATCTCTGTCTCCTCCTCCTCCTCCTCCTCCTCCTCCTCCTCCTCCTCCTCCTCCTCCTCCTTCTCCTTGGGTAAGCCCCAGGATGCCTCCTGCCTCCCAGCTTTTCTGCCTTTTGCTCTCCAGGAGCTGTGATCCCTGCCTGGGAGAGCAGGGGTGAGGGTTAATGAAGAGATGGGAGAAAAGAACGGAAGGAATCTCAGAAGGCCTGAGCAGAGGTGGCTAAAGCCTGTAAGGACCACACCGCCACCTTTCTCTGTCCTAGGTTCTGTGGCCACAGACCCTATCAGTCAATATTTTAAAATATTGGAAGAATTTACATATTTTGTTACTCTTCTTCTTCATCTTTATTCTCTAAACAATACAGTATAATAACAGTTTGCATAGCATTTATATTGTATAAGACATTATATGTAGTTTAGATGAATAATGGGATTTGATTGGGTTTTATGTAAAATGTCATTGTTTTGTATAATGCATTCGGGCATCTGTGGGTACTGGTATGGGGCAGTCCTGGAAGCAACACTGGTAGATCCAGAGGATAGCTGTACCTGGTCTCAAGGGTCCTGCTGTCTGTCCTCTATCTATGCAGTCATTCTGTGCCCTGAAGCTCTGTTTGCTTTATCTACCACAGGGCCCACAAGGAACGCATGTTCCTCCGGTGTTGGGGTGTGGTTGTGCGCAGCACGCAAGGTGGTGCAACCGACCTCGGGTAAGTAAACACCCTCCTCCATCACAGCGTGAGCACGGATGCTCTTCCCTTGTACAGCAGACAATGGGCACCTTGTGTGAGCCAAGAGGAAAAGTGGGTACTTATAATTGCTGATTTGGGCCGAGCCCCAAACAGTCTCCGAAAGGGCCAGACAAAGGGGCCTGGAAAACCCGAAGCTGACAGCTGGGGATGGATTGTGGGGAGGAGGGCACCCAGATGTAGTCCTGGGGGTAAGAGGAGGATGGAGAGAGTGTGGGGGACCCCAAGGAGCTGCTTAAGTGAAGTGTAGCCCCTTGGCAGCTAATTATGCAGAGGGGGCGAGAGGCTGCGGAGTCGGGAGGAGGGGCTCTTCAGGAGGGGTCTGGCTGCTGTTCCTGGCAGAAAGGGATTTCCTTCCTTCTGGTCCCAGGTCCCCTGGCTCAGGAAGCACTCAAGTAGCGAAGCCAGGCTGGCTAGCGGAATACTTCATACACTGAAAAGTTGGCCCTGCAAGATGCCACTGAAGCTGGCCTGCTGAGGACACAGAGAAGGGGCCTGGACTGGGCACTGGGCACTCTTGCCCCTGCCATGGCCAGTTCCAAACTGACTGTCAGGGCCCCTGAAGCAGACAGAGAGTTTCCTATTGACCATAAGCGGGAACCTGTAAAATGGCCCACTTCATTTTGAACAGGGTCTCGAGTAACCCAGGATGGTCCCCCCAGCTCACTCTATTGCTAAACAGGACTTCGAACTTCTGACTCTCCCGGTCATGTGCTCTCCCTAGGGCACAGGCTACCATGCACATTTGTTTGATTGCTTGTTCTTTGCACACCCCACTTCTCTCTCTGATGTGTGTGTATGTGTACACACGCCTGCACCTGTGCTTTAGCCAGAGGAAGACATAAGGGGCCTTCCTCCATTGACCTCTGCTTTATTCTCTTGAGAGTGTCTTTCATTGAATCTGAGCTCACGGTTTTTCAGCTAGGCCAACCCCGCTGACACCCCCTCTCCCGATGCCAATCAGCCCCTGCCTCTTCACTGTCTACCTCCAAGAATCAGGGCCTTACAAACATACACAGTCATACCTGGCTTGCCTAGCTTTTTAAATATGGGTTCTTGGGATCCAAACTCAGGCTCATATGCCTGTAGAGCGAGCACATTCATTCAGTAAGCCATCTCCCCAGATGCTTTCCCCCATGTCTGATCTGATATTGGGCCAACGATTGAACTTGGGGCTTCATGCATGGAGTCCTCTACCAGCTGAGTTACATCCCCAGCCTTGAAACTGTCAACTCGATTAAATATTAGCTACTCCTAAACCCTGATAGCCAAGGATATGCTTCAAGACTCATGCTTTGAGCTTGCCGCAATGGATGACCATTGTTAGACGGAGCACATGGCGTGTGCTATGCAGAGCCTGGGAGGGCCAGGCCTGGCTCCACCCTGCTCCTCCTCCCGGGGTGGTGGTAATACTCAAAATCTGTTTTCTTCAGGAATCATGGAAGTCAAAAGTCACATGAAAACCAACTGTGGTCGTCTCTCTAGGCAGGGGCTCTGAAAGCGTCCTGCTTCCTGTCCTGAAAATGGAGGGCTGGAACACCTGGGGATGTGCCTAGTTGTCTTGCCACTGGGATGGGACACATGGGAATGATGGGTAGGAAGCTGGACTGATTTCTGGATTAACTTGAACTGATCCAACGTTGGGGATGCCATGTCTCCTGTGGTCTTTGGGTCACGAAGTCTCACCGGCCCCTCCCACAATCCCTATTAAGATTGCTTCTTATAATACTCTCACATGCACACCCCCTGCCCAAACACTACCCTCTCAACAGGACACTGAGCACTGGGCCGGCTTCAGCCCTTCCACAGTCCTCAGGTTAGAGTCACCAGGGTCACTGCCCTTTCTGCCCTCTGCCAGGTGATAAGTGCTTAGGCTGCGTTGTTGTTTTTGTTTGTTTGTTTTTATTTGACAAGATGTGGTGGTTTAAGTGGGACTGGTCTCCATAGACTCATATGTAAAGAAAATATCTTATGTCTGTGTGGATGTGGCATCTGTCGGTAATAAATCTGATGGCCTGTGGCTTAGCCAGGAAGTAGGAGGAAGGACATCCGGGGGGAGAGAAAATTGTGGGATGGAGCCAGGTGGGAGATTCTCCTAGGGAGATGCAAGGAGACGCATGGTAGTTAAGCACAGGTAACCAGCCATGAGGCAGAATGTAGGTTAAAATAAATGGGTTATCTTGAGTTATGATTCTAGCCAAGAGTCTAGCTATATGGCCAAGGTATTTATAAGTATATTTTGAGTCTGAGTCTTATTTCTGGGAACACAGGACTGGGGGGGGGGAGCACTGGATCAACATCTACACTTACATACTTGAATATTTGGTCCCCAGTTGGTGAAACTGTTTGGGAAGGATTAGGGGTGTGGCCTTCTTGAAGGAGGCGTGTCACTGGGGTTGGACCATTCCCACACCATTCCCAGCTAGCTCTCTCTCACTCTGCCTTGTGCTTGTGGATCAGGTGTAGGCTTTTAGTTTCTGCTCCGCCTCTGTGCCTGCCTGCCTGCCTACCTGCCTGCTGCCCTGCTCCCTGCCATGATTGATGGTCACGGATTCTAACCCTCTGGAACCATGAGCTCCCAAATTACATGCTTCCTTTTATAAGTTACCTTGGTCATGATGTTTGCCCCAGCAAATAGAAAAGTAACTTAAGACCCAAAGTCTCGATATGTAGACCAGGCTGGCCTTGATTTCCCAGAGATCTGCTTGCCTCTGACTGCCGAGCGCTGGGGTTAAAGGTGTGAGTGAACCTCTGTGCCAGCTTACTATCCTCATTTTAAGGATGAGAAAGACAACTTGGAAAATCTCTAGCCAGCCGCCAGCGTCACGTGCTGTGAAGGAGAGAACTAGGTTTTTAATTTGGTATTCTTCACGCACTGTGTCCCTGATTCTTGGATTTCCCTGTCCATATGCGGGGCTTTATATGCCTTCCTGCTCCTGTTAGAGTGGTCCACTCCCACTGGTAGTGTAAGTGAGCGGCACTGATACGGTATTTCTGACTGGAGAGGGGCTATCGTCTTCCCTGAGTTGACAGTGACAGAGCCCGGCAAGAACGGCCTCCTGTTCTTCCTGGCCCAGCTCTCAGGCTCCCCACCCTCTGCAACTTTCCCTCCAATCCAAAGGATGTTCGACCTCTTATCTCACTGGGTGTGCACCTCCCTCGGGCTCGGTAAGGACACTCTGGTCTCACAGAGGTTGGTGATTCAGCCAAGGTCCCCAGAGATGCCTGACAGGGCAGGGGCGGGCCTGGGGCTGCACTCACTTCTCATGTGGACCACTTGCCAGCTGTGTTTGGCGTTAGTGCATGCCCACTGTGGTCTGGCGTGGGAGTGGGGGGTTACTTTCTGGGATGGTGTGCATCCCCAGTGTACAGAGAGACACACTGGGGCTACAGCCCTACCCAGCTCAGAGCGAGCAGCCTCTGTGGTTTTCTGCTTTCTTACCGCCACTCTGGGATGTTGAAACTCTCTCGTGGTAAGAGAGTTGTTCAACCAGGAGTGCCACAGTGCTAGGTTGGGCGCTAGGCTTGGAAGCCTGTATGTGGATCCATTGTTCAGCAAACACAGTCAAAAGCGAGGCCCCTGCTGAGACGTTTCTCTAAGAGCCTGCTTCTTTTTCTGTGAAAGATACCCAAGCCTCCCGCCTTGGTTTATTTAAGCAGACTTGACTCTGCGACATCAGCTGCGGAACCAGGAGACCAGAGTGAAATGTTCAGAGCAGTATTGCTCACAGGAGAAAAATCTGGAGCCTGCCGCGGTGCCCATAAGCAGCCGAGAGGATGAATGAGGTGCGGCTGTGTGGTCACATGGCGAAACGTTAGACGGCGGTCAAAAAAAAAAAAGGAACGGCCTAGCCTAACACGCCACAGTGTGACGGAACCTGGCAACAGGAAACCAAGACAAAAAGGTCCCAAGAGAAGAGCGCTTGCAGCATGGCACTCTTGAGTAAAATTAAAAACCCTGAGTGGGAAAGCTTAATTTTATGGAATTCATATGCATGTAATTAAACCATACAAAGTGTTAAGCAAGGGAACGTGGGCCAGAGATTAAGATGGCGGTCACCCCAGATGGGGCCTGAGGCAGAGCTAGAGACTCTAGTGAAGGATGAGCCATTGTTCTGGGTGATGGGTTTATGGACATTTATTACATTAGTAAAACCAACGTAACTAAGCAGTGTCAATAAAAGCGGGCAGGGCACAGGCCATTAATAAGACTGCCACGGACCAAGGAGTCTGTAAAGCTGGGATCCAAACAGAAAGCCCAATCCAAGCTAAAGGCACGGGCAGGGAAGGCTTAATGACTCCCCCCCTACAAAGGCCAATGGAAAAACTATGTCTGACAGGGAGTAAGAACTTGGCAGCCAGACTCTGGGAAAGGACCTTTTTTATTTTGTCTTGTTTCAAGACAGAGTCCTGTGTGGCCCGTGTTGGCCTCAAGCTCAGTGTGTAGTCACGGATGACCTCGTCATCCTCCTCCTCCCACCTCCTGAGTGCTGGGAAGACAGGTGCATGCCACACCCACTTGGTTTACACAACTCTCCGGGGCTGAACTCTGGCTCCCTTCACACCAGCTAAGTCCTTTACCAAAGGAGCCTCATGCCCGGTCACCCTCACTCCAAGCTGGCTTTCTGTTATCATGGAGAAAGTATAGCTGTCCCTCAGCATCCGAGGGGGTTCTATACAGCATTCGAGTACTTGGGTTCTCCCAAGTACTTTGGATACCCAGGACCCTTAGATGAAGTGTCATAGCATCCACACATGTCCCACAGACATTCCTTCCATGTTCTTTAAATTGTCTCTAGATTACTTATAATAACACACAGCTGTTATGATGTCAACAGTTGTTATGGTGTGTCATTTAGAGGATAATGACAGGAAGAAATAGTCTCTACACATTCTGCACAGCTGGATCTCTTTTCCTGGATTACCTTTGATGTGTGCTTGGTTGAATCTATAAGTATACAACCTCTGGAGACAGGTAGTGGCTTTTGTTGTTTGACTGTCTTCTTGGTAGGTCAGAAGTTTAGTCATTGTCTCAGCTGTGTTCTTTGCACTTAGATAAAAGTATGGGTACTCTGTGATCTTGGGGTCTACTCCACTGTCTTAGTTAGGGTTTCCATTGCTGTGAGCAGACACCGTGACCAAGGCAACTCTTATAAAGGACAACACTTAATTGAGGCTGGCTTACAGTTTAAGAGGTTCAGTCCATTATCATCATGGCGGGAAGCATGGCAGCATCCAGGCAGACATGGTGCGGGAGGATCCAAGAGTTTTACATCTTGGTCTGAAGGCAGCCAGCCAGGAGAGGACTGTCTTCCAGGTAGCTAGGAGGAAGGTCTGAAAGCCCATGCTCACAGTGACAGGCTTCCAAGGTCACACCTACTCCAACAAGGCCACTCCTAATAGTGTCATTCCCTGGGCCAATTGTACTCAAACCACCACACCCACTGACATTCTTCCCAGGTCTGAGACAGAGAGGCCTCTGCTGTCTTCTACAGTGTGGGTCTCCACAGCATGAAAGCAAGCATGATCCGATGATAGATACCTCAACGTATTCATGAGTCCTGCTTACACTCAAAGGGAGAGCACTCTCACAAGGTTCATGTTAGTTTGAATAAGAATTGGTCTCTGTAGACTCAGGTATTTGAACGCGTGGTCTCCAGTTGGTGGTGCTGTTTGGAGATACTTAGGAGACCCAGCCTTGCTAGAGGAAGCATGCCATTGGGGGTAGGCTTTCAGAGTTCATAGCCTTGCCCCCCACTTGCAGTTTGCTCTCTGTTTTGTGTTTGAAGCCAAAGATGAGATCACTTAGCTTCCTGTTCTGGCCTCCATGCCTGCCCACCCAGATGACGCCATGTGCATGCAGTACCCATAGAGACCAGAAGAGGGAGTCATATTTCCCTGGAGTTGGAGTTATAGATGGCTATGAGTGCCTGATAGGGGTCTGGGGAACGGAACTCAGGTCCTTTGGAAGAGCAGTACTTGCTCTTGACTGCTGAGCCATCTTTCCAGTCAACTCTTCTTACTACAAGCTAACTTGGTCAGAAGTCTTATCAGGGCCCTGTATATACACCAGGGTGATGGGATCCTGGACAAGATAGAAGAATGTGTATCATATTTCCTTTCCAAAGCTTGACATCCTCCTCCAGGAAGTAAAGGGAGAAATCTGTACTCAAGAGGGACTGTAACTCAGTGAAATAGACGGGTAAACACCGAGGGGTCCCATTCAGAGATAGGGATGGCGCTGTGTGTCTGGCGGGCCTTCTGGAAGCTCAGGGAATATGGTGGCGGTGGTGGTTTGAATGAAAATGGTCCCCATAGGCTCATGGGGTGTCATGATTAGAGGTGTGGCCTTGGTTGAGGAAGCATGTCACTGTTGAGGTCTCAGAAGCTCAAGCTAGGCCCGGTGTGCCTCATTCTCTTCTTCTTGCCAATCCAGGTGCAGAACCCTCTGCTCCTCCTCCAGCACCCTATCTACTTCCTGCCGTGCCGCCAACAATAGACTGAACCTCTGAACTGTAAGGCAGCCCCAGTCAAATGCTCTCCTTCATAAGAGTTGTCATGGTTGTGGTGTCTCTTCACAGCATTAGAAGCCCCAGTTGAGCGACAGTGTGGGTACAGTTCTGCTACCTGAGGGTTGATCGTGGTATGGAAAAGTGAAATGTGCGGTGTAGGACATGTATGCTGAGAGTTTACAGGCTGCTGTTGCCAGATGTCAGTGAGGATGCAAATCAAGAGGACAGACCATATTCATGGACAGAAGACTCAGCAAGGCGAGGATGCCAACTGTCCTGGGATAAACTGTGTATTTAACATGACAACAAAATCTCAGCAGAGTCTTTCCTGGTAGATTCTTAAAGGTGGATCATAATATTTAGTGGGAAGACAAAGGAACTGGATTAGCTGTAATAAGTCGGGAGGTATCCTGCTTCCCAGATTCTATACTCAACATAAAACTGTAATTGTCACCAGGACATTGCCGATGAGATGGATGCAGAGAGCAATACACAGAAGCCAAGGTTCAGGATGTGACCCATGCCGATGTGATTGATCTGTGTGAAGATGCACAGGCAGGTCAACCGAGAATTTCCAAGGGATGAATTCCAACGGGTTGGTGAAATGGCTCAGCATGTGAGAATGCTTGCTATGAATCCTCGACAGGTCCGGTTTCAATTCCCAGAACCTACATGATATGTGTGTGTGTGTGTGTGTGTGTGTGTGTGTGTGAGAGAGAGAGAGAGAGGGGGGGGAAGGGGAGGGAGAGAAGGAGGGATAGAGGGAGAGAGAGGGGGAGAGAGAGCGCACTCATTATTGCAGAGAGTTCTCTGACCTCACATGTTTGCTGCGGTACCCACACCGTGGTGCACCTACAACATATCGCATTAAATAAGATAACCCGATAGTCTTGAGTATTTGAATGCTTGGTTCCCAGTTGGTGGCACTGTTTGGATATATACAGGATATTAGTGAGCTATTATGTGGGTTCTGGGAACCAAAAGTTGGGCCCTCTGCAAGAGCAAAGAAGTCCTCTTAACCACTGAGCCATCTTGTTAGCCCCTAACTGTTCTGCCTTTTTGTTTTTTTAAGATAAAAATCTCATGTAACCCAAGCTGACCTCAAATTCACTATGTAGCTGAGGATGGCCTTGAACTTCTAATCCCCTTGCCTCAATGCCCCGAGTTCAGAGATCACAGACATGTGCTAGTCATAGAACTCAGAGCTTTCCACATGCGAGACAAGCACTCTACCTGCTGAGCGACACCCCAACCTCCCTTTCCTAAGAGTCATTTTATTTATTTATTTATTTGCCATGTGCGTGTTGATACAGTCACCACGGCCCCTGTGTGGAGGACACCAGACAGCATGCACCTTCCGCCATGTGTGTTCCAAGTATGGAACTCAGGTGTTTAGGTTCAACAGCAGGAGTCCTTACACACTGAGCCATCTCACCGTCTCCTCGATCTTTTTAAGGTTGTGGAAGGTTATATTTCAGGGCCGGAGAGATGCCTTAGTGCACCCAGTGCTCGCTGAGTGAGCGTGAGGACCTCAAGTTGACCTCTGGCACCCACATTACAAAAAAAACCTGGGTGTGCTGGTGCACATTTATATTCCTAGAGCCAGAAATGGGGAGACAGGAGGATCCCTAAGGCTTGCTGACCACTCGGTGAGTTCTGGGTCCCAGTCTCTTTCAGAAAACAAAGGTGCTGGCTTCTGAAGCACTTGTCTAGCATAAAGTTGACTCGGGGTTCCACAGACACACACACATTCCTTCTACCTCCTAAGTAAAGCAGTAGCACTTGGGCCTCCTGCAGTGACCCCAGAAGCTCTTATCATCTTAGGGGTGACAGCTCTAGGCATGTGATTGTGTCCCCAGAGACCTGCCACTAGGATAGGCATGGAGGTAGACATGGGTGTCATCCATGTGATGATGAGGATCTAAAGAAAATATTTTGTGCGCCCTGACAATGTTTTCTTTAAGCCGGACATCATTACAAAAACACGCAAAACGCAGTTTGATTGCAGGGTTTGGGATTAAATCCTATGCCTCGGGTACAGAAAGACATTTTTGAAATATAAATTTCCAAAGTGTATGGCGTCTGGAGTCCACAGCAGTGTGGATATCGGCAGAAGCCTTCAGGTTGGTATCCATTTCAGCCCACCAGAGCAGTCCATACTGCACAGGCGCCCTGCATGGGAAACATGATTTCTGGCCCGGTTCTCTTTTTGTGATCCTGGGAATTGAACCTAGAGCCTCGTGCATGCGGAGCTAGCGCTCCCCAGATCTGTCTTCACCTCTTGTTTTTGACAGAGTCTCACTAAATGACTCAGGTTGGTTTTGAACTCACTCTGTTACCCTGGCAGGCCTTGTATTTCTGATCCCTCTGACTCGGTCTCCCAAGTAGCAGAGATTATAGGCCTGTGCCATCAGACCTGGCACACTTTAAAAAAAAATGAGACAGGTTTCACATAAAGCCTGATTGGCCTTGAACTCGATAGATTGCCCGGGATGATCTTGACTTCTGATCCTCTCGCTTTTACCTCCAGCTTACTGAGATTCTAAGCATGAGCCACCACATCTGGTTTATGCCACCACATCTGGTTTACACTGTGTTCAGGATTGAACCCAAGGCTTCATGCATGCTAGGCAAGCCCTCTATCCTGAGGCCCCATTCCCAGCTCCCACCCTTTGGACTGCACATTTACTGTATCTTTTCTACTGCTACATATGTTTAGATGTTCAACTGTCACCATGTCATGGTGGCCCTACAGAATCCACTCAGTGATGTGTTATTTCAGTTTGTGGCCTCCAAGAACCAGGCTAGACCACAAGCCCAGGCATGCAGGGGCCTACACCATTGAGGTTTGTGTCAGCACAGCCTAGATAGACTCACAAGGACAAAACCACTTACCAGCACATTTCTGAGAAGATCTCTCTGTTGTTAAGCAACATGCCATTGTATTTACCCTAGAGAAGAAATGAAAACTTTTCTTCCCACGAAACCTTGTCCTCAAATGTTCACAGCAGCTCTGCTTGTAATAGTGCACAGCCACAAACAACCCAAACAACTTTCAACGGATGAACGGCTTGCAGAGCGTGGCACACGCAACAACAGACTACTATTCCGCAGTGAAAGGGTTGCGATTGTCACATGCGACAACTTGGATGGCACTCAAAGACATTTCTATTAAATGAGAGAAGGCCGCCAAAAGGTTACACACTGGATAATTTCATTTATCTGACGGTCTGGAAAAGACAAAACTGCAGTGATGGAAAATGTATCAGTGGTTGCCAGGGTTACTGGTGGGGGTGAGGGTGTGTCTACAGAGGGGTAGCACCAGGGAGCTTTTGAGGGTAACAGGGTTGTTTTGATGGTGCTTACACAATTCTACACATGTGTTTGCATCTGTAGGGCTGTAAAACAGAAGATGGAAAGGGTGGGGTCTACTGTAGGAGATTTTTTTTATTTATTTATTTTACATTTTTTTAAAAAAATGATTTATTTATTTTTACTTTATGTGCCTGAATGTATGCATATTGTATGTATATGTGCCACATGTACGCCTGGTGCCCCAGAGGTCAAAAGAAGATGTTGGACCCTCTGGAGCGGGAGTTACAGCCTGTTGTGAGCCACCGTATGGGTGCTGGGACCCAAACCCTGGTCCTCTGGAAGAGCAGCAGGTGTTCTTTTTCTTTTTTTTCTTGTTTCTTTTTTTTTTTTTTTTTTGGCTTTTTCGAGACAGGGTTTCTCTGTATAGTCCTGGCTGTCCTGGAACTCACTCTGTAGACCAGGCTGGCCTCGAACTCAGAAATCTGCCTGCCTGTGCCTCCCAAGTGCTGGAATTAAAGGTGTGCGCCACCACTGCCCCACCGCCCAGCGCAGCAGGTGTTCTTAATAGCGGAGCCTTCTCTCCAGCCACAAGAATTAATCTGTGTCTGTGTGTCTGTTTCTGTTTCTCAGTCTGATTCTGTCTGTCTCTCTGTCTCTCTGTCTCTCTGTCTCTCTCTCTCTCTCTCTCTCTCTCTCTCTCTCTCTCTCTCTCTCTCTCCCTCCCTCCCTTATAAGACAGAGTAGGCCAGGCTGGTTGAATTCCAGATCCTCCTGCCTCTGTTCCACGAGTGCTGGGTTGGAGGCATGTTCTAACACACCCAGCTTCCTGGATGTGAGACACGCACTCTCCTAACTCAGCTGTCTCCTTAGCCCAGCCCAGCTGTGTGAGAGCTTAGCAGAGATAGATATGGCTTTAAGTGAAGACGCTTGCATCTTGGAGAATAGACTTGTATTCCAGAAAGGATAGTGTGTGTGTGTGTGTGTGTGTGTGTACATGTGAAGGTTTGCATGAGTGAGTGTTGCATGCATGCATGTGGAGGCTAGATGGGTGTCTTTCTCTATAACCCCTCCATCTGGTTTTGGTGCGACAGAATCTCTCCTCAAACCTGGACTAGCTCTCCGATTTGGTTAGACTAGCTGGGTGGTGAACTGCGGGAGTCTGCCTGTCTCTGCCTCTACACCCTAAGACTACAGGCACACACCGCCGTGCCTAGTGTGTGCTGGGGATCTGCACTCAAGCCCTCATGCTTGCACACTGGGCACACTGAGCTTGCACACTGATCAGCTGGACCCTCTTGAGCCTGGAAAGGCTTTTCTTAGATCATGGAGGCGTCCGCATAGGACATAAAGCTTAATAAATGCTCAGTAAGGGAACGGTAGCAATAAAGAGATAAAGGATTATGTACTCATAAATGAATTATGAGTCTTGGAAGCAATGTCTCCAAGAAAGTAAGCACCGGGTTCTTCTGGGAAGCACACTGCTGACTTCTGGGAATCCTGCCAGAAGGTGCTGGACAGCAGCTGGGAGAGGGGCTGCCCCGGCAGGAGAGGGAGGACAAGGACGCTGCAGGCCTGGAAGGCTGGCCGCAGACCCTGCTCGCTGGACGCCCGGTCTGCATAGGGGCAGAGAGTTAGCGGTGGGCTGTGGTTTGAACCCCAGCTCCCTCGATCTCTCGTTTACCTCCCAGTGGCCCGTAGCCATGACCTACTTCGACTACCTGTCCTGCAGGTGAAGCCCCGCCCTTCGCTAGTTTTATGCTGGCAGAATTTCCAGATTTTTTTTTAAAAGTGAGACTGGCTTGTGGAGCTGCCCCCTGGGAGACCATGACGGGTGCTTTATGCCTATCTATCGAGGACCAAACTGTCACCTCCCAGCTGTCTCAGACAGATGGTGTCTTTCTTGCTGGGAAGGCTCCCCCAGTGTCCAGGATAAAGTTCAAACTCTTCCCTGGGTGTTCAAAGTTCTCCCGTAACCTAGAAGCTGGCTTTCCTTCAGCCTCACATCTTGCAGAACCTTCTAGATTGTCCTAAGGACTAGCCACTGCTGGCTGCTTGCCAGCCGCTGACAGGGCCTTTCGCCTTCCTGCTGGGAGCTCTCTGTTAGGAACATCCTTTCCCTACCCAGCCAAAATGAACCCATCCCCTGGGCCCCGGGCTAATGTCACTTCCCCCCTTACTCCACTAGCTGGAGTGATGGTACCCTTGAAGACCTCCATCCTGAAGTTTCCACTTCCCATGTCCAAGGATGTCCTCTGGGTCTGTGCCCCTCTCTTTGGTTCTTGGACCTGACCCTGGCCCCACAAAGTGCTGGTACTGTTGACAGCCAGGGTCTCTGTAACAGCCTTAGCTGCAGTCCACCCTGGGTCAGGGCTGAGGCGTCTCCATCCTGGTCTGGCAGGCTCTCTGCCTAAGTGAATCAGAACCTTTCTGGGGCAGGCAGTGGGCTCAGCACTTTTCCCAGCCCCTGGGCAGGGTTTGAGAAGGAAATATAGAAGGTCCCTCATAGTAAAGAGAAGATGGGCAGGTAGAAATGGAGTTCCAGGTTGCAGGCCTCACAGAACGGCCCCTGCTCTAACCTCCATCCCTTCTTCCTCCTCTTCCAAGAGAATCCTCACCCCACGACTCCCTGTGCACCCTCTCTACAGACCATTTGCTAGGCCCCAAATGTGGTAGGTAATGGAGTTCTATTCTGGCTATTCCCAGTCTGCTCTGCCTGTCTCCAAGGTCCCAGGGCAACAGGCGCCCTCCAGTCTCCTCCCCAATCTCCTTGTAGGATTCCTTCCTAGCTGCTGGTCCCTGAGAGGATGGGACCTTTCCAGATCATCTTGGGTCACTTCTTTTCCTTCTGAACTTACTTAAGGCCCAACGGCCAGCACTGCAGCCTCCCAATCCTCCTGCCTCAGTGTTCCACCCAATGTTCTGGTCTCCTTGGACTTGCATAGTCCTCAGTCTGACATGATTGAAGCTCAAAATGTCTCTTCCTTCTCCAACTCTTCCTGATCAATTCTGCCCCAGGCATAGCCCAGAGGTTCTGCACCAGTCTGGACCTCGCCCTGGGGTCCTCTGACAGGGCTACCTCACAGCCTAGGTCTCTCCTCTCTTAGCCACTATCACTATTCCTGTCTTAGCTCTGTCCTTCTGCCTTTGCTGGTCCTATCTTCCTCCTCACAGAGACCCTGGGATGCTTTAAAAGCCACCAGGTCTGACCTGAACATGTGCTGTTTGCAGTGTGTAGTCTGCTGTGCATCCGTCCTGCTGTCCCCATGACTTGCAAGGTGACTCTGCCTTCCAAGGGTCCCCATTTTCTCTTGGGAAAGTAGATCTACCTCCAGGGACAGTTCTAAGAACGGAATTCAGTCATCTGCAGACAGGAGTGCTCTAAAACAAAGCAACTGAAAAACGCGTCACAAGCCCGACCTAGTCCACGTAAGGTTTATATCTGAATGTGGGAGCTGCGGAAGGCTTGGTGACAGTATAAGGGAATGCCCAGAGACCAAGAGTTTGATGCATAGGGAGAGTAAGCCTGCAGTCAGTCTGCAGGTGTCGGGTCTCGCTCGCCTGTGTCGTGTCCAGCTCCTCCACTACAGCCTTGGTTCTCTGAATGTGATTTGCACCAGGCTTGCTTCATGCGGCCTGGCACGCTGCCAGAAACACCTCTGCTCTGATTCGATCTACCGGATGTTACGCGATACTGTGTTTGTATCATACAGAACATTCTGCCTTTACAGAAGCATGATGAGTTAGTTACGCAAAAGCAAAGAGATAATATTCTCTTCCGATCATCCCTCGGCCTGCAACAAGTTAGTGACTGGACTGTGTTAAGATGTGTGATTATTTTTTAAAAATTCTGTTACAGTTGCTGATTTGAATTTCAAAAATATTAGTTTTTTTTTTTTTAAATTTGGGATTAGGATAGACTTTCCAACACTTTCTGATATCTGCCATGTCTTACTATGTATTTATATGAAGAAATATTTTTAGCTTTGATGATTGTAAAATCAAAACATAGATCAACTCTGAAGGGCAGGAGAGATAGCTGGGTATGTACGTGAGAGGGCAAGCCTGCTGATCTGACCACTGACCCTGAGAACCTGCGTGTATATCACAAACATCTTTGTTGTTTTATTGTTATACATAAGTACACTGTAGCTGTCTTCAGACACACCAGAAGAGGGTGTCAGATCTCATTACAGATGGTTGTGAGTCACCATGTGGTTGCTGGGAACTGAGCTCAGGACTTTCGGAAGACCAGCCAGTACTCTTAACCACTGAGCCATCTCTCCAGCCCCTGCAAACATCTTAAGAAACGTTCTGTGTTGGGGCCTGCAGAGGTGGCTCAAAAGTTAAGAGCACTTGCTCCTCTTCCAGATGACCCAAGTTGGGATCCTAGCACCCACCTCAGACAGCTTAGGTCTGTCTGTAACTCCAGCTTCCGGGGATCTGCTGCCCTCTGCTGGCCTCCACAGGAGTACATAGGTGGTGTGTACTTGCATACGGACCCACATATACATATGAACTTAAAAATTTTAAAGATATTCTATGTCTCGTGGTATCAAATATTCAGGTGAGATGTCTATCTCTATGTAAAACAAACAAGTTCAGCCTTCTTATTAGCGTGCAGACTTGCTTTAGTCTTTATTATAAGGGATAAACTTATATCTATACCGAAGAGTTGTTTTAAAATGAGTTTGTGATTTTTTTAAACAGATGCGAGTGCAAGTAGTGTGCATGTGTGATGTTCATATATATATGCATAAATGAGTAGTGCAGGTGTGTGTGCACATACGTGTTCATGTGTGTGGAGGTCAGAGTCAGAGGTCAGCACTAGGTCTATGGCCCTCTGCCCCTCATGTGTTCTTTGTTTTTTGAGGCAGGAGCTCTCGGTAAACCTGGAGTTCTGTGAATAACTAGCCCAGATAGACAGTGAGCTTCTGGGACCTGCCCATGTCTGCTCTATCCCACAGCCCAGACACAGATATGTACCCCACCCATTTTTGGGAGTGGGGAGTCATTGTTTTTCCTCAGTGCTGGGGACCTGAACTCAGTCCTTCATATTTGTTTGGGAGGCCCCTTGCCAACAAAGCCATGTCTCCATCCCTGGGTTTTATTTGTGTGTATTTCATATATCCACAATACCCACAGTTGTATGAGAATGCCTGAGGTATCACGGTGTGGTGACCGGGCCTCCAGGAAGCCGGCAGGGTCCACGGAGGTCAGTGGGGCTGACTGCGTCTCGTTGCCACGGCCCTGATAGCTGCAAATTTCCCTCATTCACAAGGGCAGGCAGCCGTGCTTTGGGGGGGATCTGTGCTTTTGACTTGTCTTACCTGCCTGCCTGGCCAACTGTTATTCCCATTTCAGTGCCCAGGTGGGCACTTCCTCTCGTGTGCCCTCCTCTCAGTCCCCCGCCAGATGCCTACCAGCACTTACGGCAGGGAATGTGCTCATTCCCATGCCGCGCTAGGGAGCGAGCCATTTTCCCCTACCATGGTTCTCAGGGTTCAGTATGACATTGCCACATCGAGACCGGGACAGGAAGCCCTGGGGATGGAGCAGGGGTCTGTGAGCCTCAAAGGCCTCGGGCCCTGGTGTGATGTGGGAAGACTTTCCGCACACCTCAATACCGGATTCTGTGGAATCTCTGGGTACAAAAGACAGTGATAGGACCAACAGGCCTCGCTCTTCCAGACACCAAAGACCTGACAGGTCTGCCCTTGCCTTTGGAGATGCTCTCCAGGCAGAAGGGGAGCCTGAAGGTGGCGTATGTGGGATGCTACGGATCAGGAAGGCCCAGCATGCAGCACGGGAGACAGAACATCTTGGAGCTCTAGGCTAGAATGGCAGGGGAAGGGAATGGAAGATGTAAGAGACCCAATGACAACCTTGTCCTGACGGGTGGCGCCACTGAGTCTCGGGGCATCCACTGGATCCACATGGGGTTCTTATTAAAACAAAGTAAAGGTTAGCCCAGCTCTGGAGTCACATGACTCACGTGGCCAAGGTTCCAAGGCCTCCAGGCCTGGTGGCCCTCAAGCCTCTGCACGTCCAGGGCTCCTCCATCAGCATGGGCTCTTCTTCAAGTCAGCTGTTTCTTAGAGCTAACCTCTTTAGTCAGGACAAGTTGTGGGAGCCACTCTGTGCCTCAGTTTCCCTGTCTCTAGATGGGAGCGCAGCAGGTTTTGAGATTAAATGAATTTAGTTCTTGCCGCGGCATCTGCTCCACTGGAAAGAGAAGCTTGGTTTCAACCAGAGCTTCCAAACGAGATGTCAGCGTTTGGGGAGGGTGTGCAGATGCAGACCATGGCACCTCTGGGCACCTCTGGGCACCTCTGGAATACCCAGGTCTGTAGCTGCAGGAGGGGCAGGCTGACTGTCCCTTTGCTGTGTCGCGTTTTGTCTGCTAAAGTTGAATGTGAGGTTTCAGAGAGAGCAGCATGGATCCACTTTTTGAGTATTTTAAACTACAGATCATCAATCAAGCCGGCCCAGCCCAGTGGTAAGGTTGTCTACCGCTAAGGTAAAGGTTGACATTTCTCTAATTCAAAGCCACACTCAAAGGCCTGTGAGGGTGGCATGCAGACTGTCCTATCATGTTTTGACTAGGTCCAGTCTGAGAGGAGAGGGATGGTACCCTGGTCCCCACCATTGGCTTAGTTTTGCCTCTGCCTCACCACCCTGTCCAACCTGACTGCCTCCGCCTGGGTTCCAGTGATTGAAACCTCCCCACCGGTCTCATAGCTGACCTTCCCACCTTTAATTCGATCAGGAATCACAAGCCCTTTTAATTTAGGAAATAAAAGGCCAGCCGCTGAGCCGGCTGCCCCTGATTGACAGTGCCCTTAGCCTAGTCAGGGTGGCCTGGGGAGGGGGGCACAAGCTCACGACCTCAGCTCGCTACCGGAGGCTAAGGACTGAAGGCTTCGTGGTTGGGGGTGGCTGGTGGCTGGCCCAGAGACACAGAGGAATGTGGGACTCTCACTGAGGTCTGAGGATAATGAGATAGACACAAGAGAGGACTTCCCAAACAGCACCTCCATCTTTGTTGTGATATTGGGTTGGCTTTCAAATTTCCTGGATTACAGTAAGTGCTCTCTCCCTCCCTCTCTCTCTCTCCCCCCCTCTCTTTCTGTCTCTGTCTCTTTCTGTCTGTCTCTGTCTCTGTCTCTGTCTCTTTCTGTCTGTCTCTATCTCTTTCTCTCTTTCTCTCTCTCTGTCTCTGTCTCTCCCTCATGCTTGTGGATCAGGACATGAGACCACAGCTACTGTTCCAGCACCATGCCTGCCTGATCGATTCCGTGTTCCTGCCATGCTGGTCCTGGACTCACCGGTCTAGAACTACAAACTCCAATAAACTCTTTCTTCCGTAAAGTTTGTCATGGTGTCTCTGCAGCAAAAGAAACATAACAGTATTTGACTTTAAAAATTACTGTTTGACATATGGACCAGTGCTCTAGGTAGATGATGAGACCTTAAATCTGAAGACACCATATATTCTGGTCACAGGACAGAGAGAAATCAAACTGGGACTGTGCTGGAAACATCCCCAGTACTGCCTCTGCTCTAAGTGCTGAACAGTGCTATGCCGGCTGCAGAGGGAAAACTGTTGTCAAAGTCTTGCAGAGCTGTAGACACGATGTGCTGTGCTGCTGACCTGCAGTCAAGGCGTGTCTACTGCGGCAATACTGGCATGACCATTAAGGGAGTAACCAGCCATGTTCTGATTTGACTTAATGTCTTCCCCACAGAAGGAAACTCAAGTCTGATGCTGTAAACCTGGTCAAAACCCCATGGCCAGGGAGGCCGTGTGCCCTATGGGGAATCTACTGCTCCCATTTTATTAAATGGGCCTTATGCTTATAGGTAGGTGTTGCCTATGGGTAAGTGCTCCTGCTGGCTTCGGTTGGTGTCTTAAGAAGTCATTCTGGGCACGGTGGCACACACCTTTAATTCCAACACTTGGGAAACAGAGGCAGGCACATCTCTTGAGTTTGAGGTCAGCCTGGTCTACAGAGGGAGTTTTAGGATAGCCAGGAAGACAGAGAAACTGTCTCAAAACCAACCAAACAACCAACCAACCAAACAAACAAACAGAATGTTTGGGTTACTATTGCTGTGATGAAACACCACACCCAAACGCAAGTTGGGGAGAAAGGGGTTTATTCTGCTGACACTTCTTCATCATAGTTCATCACCAAAGGCATTCTGGGAAGGAACCTGGAGGCGGGAGCTGATGCAGAGACCCTAAAGGGTGCTGCTTACTGGATGGCTGTGCATGGCTTGCTCAGTCTCCCTTCTGAAAGAACCCAGGACCACCATCCCAGGGATGGCACCACCCACATCGGACTGGGTCCTCCCCTATTGATCACTAATTAAGAAAATGCTTTATGCCTGGATCTTAGGGAGGCATTTCCTAAATTGGGAGGAACTTCCTCCTTTTGGATGACTATCTTGTGTCAAGTTGACATAAAACTACCAGTTAGAGAAACTTCCTTTTTGCAGTGGTAGCAGTAACTGCAGAGTCTCTTCACTGGTCAAATGTTGAGAGTATGTGACTGTTGAATAATTGGGTATAAATAGGACATTGATATGACACTTCCCAAGGCTCAAGGAACATTATGGAAGAGGGAACCAAAAAATATGGGAGCCAGCAGATGGGTGGAGTGTTGCGGAGAGACGGTTCAGTGATTAAAAGCACGTGCTGCCCTTGCAGAGGGCCAGGTGCAGGTTCCATCTAACGCTCCAGATTGAGGAGATCCAATGCCCTCCTCTGCCTCCAGTGTGTACCACATACACATGGTGCCCAGACACACATGCAGACAGAACAACCATACGCACACATGCTGTTTGAATTGCTGACGAGTTTAAAAAATAATTGTTCAATGAACTTTGACTTGAGAGTAGAACAGAATACGAACAACCTCTGAAACTGTCTTGGTCATTTTGAGAGGTGGCTCTTTTTTGTCCATTGGTTCCAAATACTTTGATATTCACCCCGTGACTTTTTTTTTTTGACCCACGAGTCATTCAGAAGTGAGTTATTCAAATATTTATGGGCTTCCTGAACTTTTTTTTTGTCGATTTCTAATTTAATTCTGTTGAAGACCATAAATGGTATGATTTTTAATCTTTTCAACTTATTGATACTTGTTTGGTAGCTACTGCCTTCTGACCTCCACCGCGTCTCATGAGACATCAGCTGTTAGCTCGTCCACACAACCTCACTGCCTGCCTGGTCTGGGCATGGACCGTAGACCCTCTCACAATTGAGGCATGGCATCTGCCATGCAAGGACTTGTAAGAGATTTTATTTTGAGATAGCCTCTACCAAGAAGCTCCAATGCCCTTAACCCCTGAAGCCCAGACAGGCCTTGGACCTTGCGCTCTCCTGGCCTTGGTATCCCTAGTAGCTGTGCTTATAGCCTGCACCCAAGGCCTAGCTGTGCTTCCCTTGTTGGGACAGGTTATTTCTTCTCTTGTAGCTTTCAAGGTTTCTTCTGTCCTGCATTCCAACAGTTGTTTTTTTGTTTTTGTTTTTGTTTTTACTCCGCTATCTACCTGGGCATCTTTGGCTGTATAAGTGTCCATCAGATTTGGGAATATTTTGATTATTATTTCGTGAAGTCCCTCTTCTTTCTTTCTTCTTCTTCTGGAAACTTCTATTGAGTTAGTTCTATTAACTAGAACTAACTTAATAGTTTGCTAACAGACTGAGCCAACCACGTGGAGCAACCCGTTAAGCAGCACCGCCCTCCATTGCCTCTGCATCCGCTCCTGCCTCCCGGTCCCAGCTCTCATTGCCTTGGATGATGAATGCTATATAGAACCGAGAGTAAAACCAACACTTTCCCTCCCTAGTTGCTTTTGTTTCTTTAGTGTTATTTCTTTATACCACAAGCCAGTTTAGTCTTCAATTCTTTTCTTTAAAACGTATTTTTAGGGACTGGACGGCTACTCTTCCAGAGGACTTGGGTTCAATATCCAACGCCAACAACCGCCTGTGACTCCAGTTCCAGGGGACCTGACACCCTCACACAGACATACATGCAGACAAAGCACCAATGCACACGAATGAAAATAAGTAATTTTTAGAAAATTATTTTTAGTTTCCGTGTATGAGTGTTTTACCTGCATGTCCAAGTGTACCACGTGTCTGCAATGTCCATAATGGCCAGAAGAGGGCACCAGATCCCCTCACCTGCACGGCTGTGCGTTGTGTGGGTGCTGAGAACTGTGCTCTCCTCTTCCAAGTCATCTCCAGACTCTCTGTGAGCCGAGTCATCTACAGACTCTCTGTGACCATGACTTATGATATTTTTTTTCTCATGACATTGATAAGGGAGGGAAAGGGTTGGCTTCACTCACAGTTCTATATAGCATTATCATCCAAAGCAATGAGAGCAGAAACTCAAGCAGGGCAGGTGGCACATGCCTGTGAAACTAGCCTTGGGAAGCTAAGGCAGGGGGATTGTGAGTCTGAGGCCAGCCTGGCTACATCTGTAGTTCTCAGCTAGCCTAGACTTCTGTAGAAAGACCCTGTCACAAACAAAACAAAACAAAACAAAACAAAACAGCAGAAGAGAAGCCGTTTGTGACAGTGGCTTTCCTGACACCATCAATTCGTGGGCACCTCAGATGTGATTTCTGTTGATAGTTCTGAGTGGATCTCATTCCCCCTTTTGTTTGAGTATCTTGAAAGGTTTTGTGGAGAACTGGATAATTTAGGCAGCTCGCGTCGACTCTGGACTCTGGCTTATCTCTATGGACTATTGCTTCTCAGGACTGTCCTCACCGAGTGTTTGGGTGTGGAAGGCCTGGCCAGTTGCCTGACAACTTGCCTGGGCTTATTCAGTAGACTTTTCTTTGCAGGGACACGCTGCCAGTGCCTCTGCTTAGCTTCTTTGCTTTAATTTAAAAAAATAATTGACTAATTAATTAATCTGTGTATGTATGTGGAAGTCAGAGGATGACAACTTTTGAGAGTCCTACTATGCGAGTTCTGGGGATTGAACCCAGGTCATCAGGGCTGGCTGCAAGCACCTTTACCTGTTGAACAATCTCACATGTCCTGTTTTGAATTCTTGTTTTTATTTTTATTTTTATCTAATTTTAGCCTGGCTTCCTAAGAATCACTGCTGGGTCTTCCAAGCTAGTCCGTGAGCCAACAACTGATTGGATCTGGTGCTTAAATCCCGTCATCCTGGAAGGGCTCTGCGCTCTGCCTGGTGATCTGTGAGTGGGTTGGGAGCACGTTCAGACTCCCAGTGGATTACGGTACATCCTGGCCTTTATAGCCTGTGTGCTCAGTGGATATGAGTGGCTAACAGAGGCTCTTTCTGGTTTCCCCAAGGATATGTGCTGTGCCCACACATCGGGGTTGTGTGGGAGCTTATCAGGGTTCACTATAGCTTTCTTATTCCTGGATAGCTCTCTTAAGTGCCCTACTGTTTTGACTGCTTTAATTTTCCCTAACTAGTGACAGACCTCCAGTTAGCTGCAGTGTTTGAACTATGTTGTGAACTATGAGCATCATTTGAACAACATGATTACACCTACAGAGGCACAGGTTGCCTCCTGTTGATATGAGTGTGTGCTAGCATGAATTCACGATCAGCCAATGGCAGGTTGAGAATGTGCTCAAATACCTGATCTAAGGTCTAGGTGTTGGCTTCTTGTGTTTTCCCTGGGCCGAAAGCTATGTGTCGTTACTAAGCCTAGCTTTCGTGTCCCTTTGATGGGGCTCAGGAGGGACCATGAGAAAGAGCCAGAGTAGCTATGGGTGGTCAAGAAGGCATTTTTGAAGCACGAGATGGTTATCCACGGTGGTTGAACTTACTTTTTTGGGTCATTCACCCTTGCCTGTCCTGGCTGTCCCTCGGGGACCCAGGCCTGAGAGCTCAGTCAGCAGCCCTGGGGTGGGGTGCCAGGTGCCCTCTACACTGGCTTCCAATCATCAGGCGCTTGCCAGGCACTCAGGAGGAAGGTCTAATAGAGCCAAGGGAGAGATCAGTCGCCTCGGGACAGGACTGCCAGCAGCAGGGTCACCTAGCACACGGCTAGCTCCTGACCCAGGAGTTCAGGCAAGAGAGGGCTTGAGGCTCGGGGTTTCCTTGGACCCCAAAGTCTTCATTTAGAGGACGGGGAGTCAAAGAGTGGGCCCCACACTGGGTACAAGCCTGCCCTTGGAGTGTACACGCAGACAGCACTCTGGGCCTGTCTCTGAAGGTCAGCGTGCTCCACAGGCGTGCTGTGGCAGCGGGGGTGGTGGCAGACAGAACTGGGCTGACAGTCACGTACACTGATGTCACTGGGCACTCCACCTCCCTGAGGTATCACTTTCCCTGTGACCAAGCCCGTGGCCGAGTTCAGGGGCGCAGTCACGTCCCATCCTAGGCCCGTTCCTCCAGGTTCCCCACTGTATCACCTCAGGAGAGACCAAGGTCAGGGTGGGACACATCCCTGCTTCCCAGTGCCTTGGGGGTGTCAAGTGACAGTGACAGGTGTGTGGGAGCCGGGATGCCAAGGCCGAGGCTGTCCCAGAGGATATGTGGGATTGCCAACCTAGGGGCTCAGTTGCTGGGATATGGAGCTGAGCAGGGGATCAGCTCAGGGGCTCCTGGCCTGAAGGAGGAGTCACTTATACTTAGCTACAGGGAGTTTCCAGTCTGATGGAGGAGCCAGCCCGGCTCACGGAGACTCGTCTGCAGACATAGCCGCCCCCTCTGGACTGAGCGTGCAAAGCCCTCAAGCTCTCTAGGAGGGGCTCAGATCACTCAATGTCCACCCTCCATGTAGGTCTCCTCAACAGATCATTTGAAGACCTGACAGGTGCCCTATCACGTGACTCCCTCACTCCTGTGGTGAAGGGAGAGTCAGCCCCCAAGTGCAGACAGACAGTAGCGGCGTCCCAGTGTCTGAGCTCGTCCTCAGGGCTGGGTCCAGCAGAGGGAGCTGCCAGCCAGCGGGAGCTGAGGAGAGCTGTCCCTGACCCCTGAGAAGGCCTTGAGGATGACATGTCCTGTGGGTGTGGGATTTACCCCGTGGCTGGAACTGCAGAGGATCCGAGCTGCCCCGAGAGACATCCTGAAACTCAGGACTGTCCCCTCAGACACCCCTTTGAAGAATACCAGCTCTACGGCCCACCGGCTAGGCATATATGGTCTTTTAATCAACCACCTCTAGAGTAGGTAGAGATGCAAGGGGCAGAGACCTGGGTATAAATTCTTCCACTTTGCTTTCTGTGTTGTCTATAGCAGGCGATCTGGGGAACCGGCTCGAACCTCGGTTTTATCATCTGTGAAATGGACTGCCCTGACCTGAGACTCAGTTTCATCATCTGTAAAGTGGGCGGCGATGAAGGATGAGCACGAGGGATCTGTCTGGCACATAGCATCATAGCATCATAGCATCATAGCATGTGCCTGTGTGGGGTACAGCCCCCTCTACACATTGCATCCCTTCTGTGTCCGTCAGGGCCTCGCCTAAGCTGAGGTCACGTAGCCCAGGGAGGGAAGCTCAAGCGGCATTGCCCGATGAGTGGCTTCCTGGGTCTCGGGTCTCAGAGATGCTTCTTTTCATTCTCCTCTCTGTCTGTCTGTCTGTCTGTCTATCTCTGTCTCTGTCTCTGTCTCTCTCTCTCTTTCTCACACACACACACACACACACACACACACACACACACACACACACACACACCTATAGCCAAAATGGAATGGGACAGATTTGAACGAGGGGCCACCACCGCACAGGTCCCTCCTCCATCCCTAACCACCATTACTTGGAGTCCCACATTCTGGCTACAGGTCAGCTCCTGGCCATCCTCATCAGGGTCGGTGCTGAAGTCCCCGTAAGTGGGTGTTTTCTAAGTGTTCATACCCTTTCCCAGTCAACGTATTGAGTGAAGATTGGCACAGAACTGACATGCCAAGAGTGGAGGGTGACATATGTTAAATAAAATAAGCGTGGTAAATGGGCAGGCTCACCACACGGTCCACACGGTCACTACAGTTCGGTGGAACATCTGCTTAGCATATGGGATGAGATGTGCAAGTGTCCCGGGTTTCATCCAAAACTCTGAAAAGAAGAGGGAAAAAAAGTTGTAGGAAAACAAAATTTTGAGAGCAGGGGACAGGCGTGAAGGGTACAGGGCATGGCATAGTTTTAAGTAGGGAGGCTGGGGTACCTCAATGAGGGGACGGTTTAAGTATGCCGTCAAAGGGTGAGACGCTTGCACAGGGACGCGAACATGCAGAGTGGAGAGGATGTCACGGACAAAGGCCCTGTGGTGGCTGTGTTGTTGGATGGTTTGAGGGACAGCCAGGACAACAGTGGGGAATGAGGAATAACGCAGCAGCAGAGAAGGTCCCAGAGAAGGACACTGTCAGCCCTTTGTCCCCAGGCCAAACACAGAGGGAAGGAGCAAAATCTCCCTGATGGGCAGTAAGAAAAGAAGTGAGCCCAGAGCTCCCAGGACCGGAGCTGGAGACAGCTAGCCCCATCCTGGCTTGGCCTGAGGCTATGTTCCGTGGAGACTGTTGCCAGCTGAGGGGACTCCTGTCCTCTAGGGCTCTTGGGTAGGCTCAGGGCTGTTCCCCACCTAATCCAGGGTGAGCTGTAGAATCTGTATAAGTGAATGCTTTGACAGACTGCCAATGAGGAAGTGGGCGGGAGGAAGAGAAGGAAGGGTGGAACTGAGGAAAGAAGGAAGGAAGGAAGGAGGGAAAGAAGAAAGGAAGAAAGGAAGGATGGAAGAACAAAATGAGTGAGTATTGTTCACAGACCCAGGTCCTCAGTGCTCTTAGCATAGGGACCAGGCTAGAGTTTGAAAAGCCAACCACAGGAAAGCCAGGGAGAGCAGCAGGGCCATGAGGTGTCACCTTGTCTGCCCAGAGTGACTCTGCAGTCCCTGGGTGACCATTGTCCCTAGCATACTCTCCTCACAGCATGCTCTGATGCCCAAGTGCATGCTCCAGGTAATGGGGGGATGTGGTCCCGGAGTGTAGTCACAGGACGGACAGTCACTGTCGCTGCTGGCATGTCACCATTATCAACCACAGACTGCAAGTCAACCTCCATCCCAACTACACCACTGGCAGATTCCAAGTGGCTTCCCTGAGCCGGATGAGGGGACAAGGGTGTTCTTTTGTGGGTAGGGAGCCCCCTCTTGCCACTGCTTAGCGCCCTCTGAGCTCACCCACCTGTGAGACCAGCCTGGATCTCAACAGACTGCAGTCCTGATTCATAGAATTCATATACGCTGGGTTAAGGAAAATAAGAAACAGGGGATCATGGACCGGCAAGACGGTCGGCAAGTCCCAGCGGCCTTCCGTGTGCTGCTGATGCTACTCTAGCAGTCCGTTCAGGCTGCAGGGGGACAGGTATGGGAGGCAGGGGTAGGTCAGATAGTCCAGCTGAGTTAGCATCCTGTCTCCTCCTCTTGGAAAACAGATCTAGGGAACCACGTACGCAGAGGAAGAACTCCAAGTCTCTCCTAGCCTGGGCCATGCAAGCAGCTAGCCTGGTTCGCTGCAGGCCTTGACTCTTCTCTCTGGCCTAGTGTGACTTTCCTACCTGGGGAGTCTTTGGGAGGAAGTGGACTGTTCTACCCCACTGTCCTGCAGGGCAGAGTTTGCACCCTCTCCCATCTCCTCTGCCTGTGCTCTACACATACTGCGTGGTCATCCGGTGGTTGGAGGGTACCCACTTTCCTCTGTCTGAAGGCTTGACTTCCCATCAGGACTTCTAGCCCATCTCATACCCTTCTGATTGCACAGAAAAGAAAAAAGCGGGACTGAAGAAATTCTCATGACCAGGTATAGCTCTTCCTACTGTCAGTTCCTTCTAGAAGCTGATCAGCCAGGAATGCGGGGGCGTGGAGGCAGATGCGGAAAGTAGACTGTGGGACCGTAGAGAGAACTTAGGCAGGTGGTCGGAGATCTGGGCCCCTCCTAGCTCTCTAAGGGTTCCTACTCCTGTGTGTCCTCCCTTTTTTACACACTTAAGAATAGAAGCAATATATAGACTCCTCCCCGGCTGTGAGCACAACATGGGATTAATAGTTAAGATAAAAAGCTGACCGGGGTCCTTGCCTGACCACACAGCAGCTGGGGTGACATCAGTCTTTGGAGCAATGCGCAGAGGGACGTGAGCCCGAGCTGTTGGCCTCCTGGTCTCCAGGGAGGCTGTTATATAGGGAAGGGGGGCGGGCATTGTAGTTTTAAGCCTTGAAAGTTAAGAAGCAAGAGGGTCAGGACACTGGACAATGGCGCATGAATGGCCTGTCATAGGCGGCTAAGTGGGTGGCACAGGAGAGCTCCTTCAGGCCCCACGTTGAAAGTGATCGTGGAAAATCTGGCAACATCTTTGCCAAATGCTGGTGCATGGCTGGTCCAGTACACAGTGTGGCTGATGCAACAGAGATGGGGATTTCAAGGAGAAAGAACAGAATGGCTGAGGTTCCTGCCTTAGCCTTCTCGGATGGAGGAGGGAGCAAAGTGGGGTGGGGCGGGAAATGAGAGAGAGAGGGAGAGAGAGAGAGAGAGAGAGAGAGAGAGAGAGAGAGAGAGAGAGAGAGAGAGAGAGATCCAAGGTTAGTTTTAGAAAAGATGAACTGGATCCTTTCTGAGACACCATTTCTGGCGCACTCAGGATTTCTCTGCCCTGGAGGTGATTTGCCGTGGGCAGCACTGGATCCAGCTTTGCTGGCCATGAGGCCAGGTCTCTCCTCCTCAGACCTTCTGGATGGCATCGCTAATGTTTAATGGTAAGTCAGCAGCAGACCGGCGTGCCTCCTCATCTGGTCTGAACGTTGTGGTTTGGACTCGGGAGAGTCAAGGAGAGTGTAGTGGGACTCACTCCTGTGTCAGCATCCCTGACAGGTGATGAATGGACAGCTGGAATTCTCTAGGGCTGGCCCAAGGGGCCTGTCATTAGCCCCTATATCACTTGAGATTTTTATCAATGATTTGAATGGAGAGGCAGGGGCTTCCTCCCTGTTTGCTGGTGACCCACCGCTGACAGGAACAGGAGCACAATGGAGTCTCCAAACAAGGCCTGCATGCAGGCAATAAGGAACAAAAGCAACAGGAGGCAGCAACCGTGGCATGTATGAGACACCTAGATCCGGAGTGACAAGAGATCAACCAGGCTCAACTGGGACTTAGGACAGTGCTGGCTTATACTAGCAGGTATTTATATATGTCTGTATCCAGACAATAGGAGACCAAGGTACTGCTCGGGTCTTTGATCCATCTTTTGAGTCATGTAGATATTCTCTCTCTCTCTCTCTCTCTCTCTCTCTCTCTCTCTCTCTCTCTCTCTCTCTCTCTCTTTCTCTTTCTCTCTCTCTCTCCCCCCCTCTCTCTTGCATCCTGCATATTAGTCCCAGTTAAAATAAAAATATAAAAGATCAGGAAATGTAGCTGATCACCCAGAGTTGAAAGTAACAACAAACTCTGCTGTGTGAGGTTTTACCAACAGAGGCGTCTACTCATATGCTAGCCAGCTCGCCTATGCCCAGATAGGGGTAGCCATCTTTGGAAAATACCTGGGTATTTGGATCCAATCTTGGGGGACAGTTTGGCTCCACTAGGACCTGTGGGTGGGGGAGGGAACCATGTAACCCTGGCAATCTTGGGGTACAGAGAGTCACCGAGTGCTGTGTGAACTGGAGAACCACGGGAGGGCGGGCACGGGGAAGGGGCAGCGGCCTGGTCAGCGCAAGTCCTCTGAAGGACAGACTTGGGTGGATGGTTGGAAGAAAGCTCAGGTGATTCTTGGCCAAGGATGACCCTGCTTGTCAGAACGGCTCCTTTGCACAACGATGAGCTTCTCATCGGCGGGTGTATGAGCAGCCGTGGAAGGTTTGTCAGGATGTTGCAGAGAGCATTGACAGAGCCACCAGGATGTTTTGGGCTCACTCCACAGGTCGAATGCCTACAGTTGATCTGGAAGTCCGCTTCTGGAATCTAATCTTAACCTCAAAGGCAGATGCTTAAATCAGTTCTACTCTTGTTTCACAGAACACTGTCATAAACTTCCAAAGCCCCTATTTTTCATTTAATTTATTTATTTATCCCCTTATTGGTATATGCAGCTGTTCATGGAGGTGTGCGAGTGCCCATTGGTGTGTGTGTGTGTGTGTGTGTGTGTGTGTGTGTGTGTGTGTGTGTGTGTGACAGCCAGGTGTCTTTTTCAATGGCTCCCCCTTACTTTTTGAGTCTGAGTTTCTCACTGAGCCCTCAGCTCACTGGCATGGCTACGTCAGCTGCCCAGTGGACTTTCAAGGTTCCTCTTGTCTCTACCTCCGTAGCGGTAGGGACTGGAGATGCGCACTGGCTCTTTACCTGGGTGCTGGGATCTGAACTCAGGTCCTCATGTTTGCGTGGTGGGAACTTAACAGACTGAGCCATCTCCCCAGCACCATCTCCTCCCCTTCCCCACTTCCATATTTCTTTCCCCTCCTAAAGCCAAACCTAGACTCCCTTCTGTGTGTTTGAAGTTTCTCTTAAAATACATATCTCCTCTGCATATGAGTGGTCCTGTTAAATACATGTGTGTGTGTTTTATAATTCATAATAAAACATATATATGTTTTATAACTTATATGTTGATATAAGTTCTAAACTGTAACTCTCCTGTTGCCGATTGTCTTCATTCAACATTGCTAATTAGGATCTGTTATCTGGTGGCTGGATCCTACAGTACCAGTACTTTGAGGGGCAGAGGCAGGGGGATTGCTGCAAGTTTGAGGCCAAGTGAAGTTTACATAGTCAATTCCAGGGGAGCTCAGGAGACAAAATAAGACGCCGTGTACGCTCTCCTCAGGCACAGTGCACACTTCCGCTTTTGTAAAATCTCTATCCATATCCGTGCTGCCCCTCCCCCATCCCCCATCCTATGGATTAATACGAGTGCCTCAACCATTTTAAATATTAGCCTCCAGCAAGGTCACATGGCCGCCCTCTACTCTCTGCCTGAGGATCTTTCATTCTGGCTGTGTGCTGGGCAGCAGGCAGGGGTGAGTAGCCGAGGACGCTTCAAGTCTCAGATCCCTTTGATTCTCCCAGCAGCTTTTCAGGTTCCCCCATTCACAGCTGGCGAGGGTGTGAGCTGGAGCAGCCGCCGAGCCGAGCCGTCAAAGAACCAAAGATAGAACAACCCCATGATGTAGCCACACCGCTCCTGAGCAGGCGCCCGCCCGGCGGAACAATAAGGCAGCACGCAGCCGGGCTAGCCACACAACTGCGATTACTGCCGCGGCGGCATTCACAGAAGCCGAGACATGGAGCCAGCCTAGGTGCTCACGAGCAGATGAATGGAGGAAGAAAGTGGGGTGTACACACAGTGGGGTTCTACTCACTCTCAAAGGACAATAAAACTATGTCACACGGCATAGGAGGATAATTTGGGCGGCAGCCTCTCTTTCCTCTAACCCTCCCTTCCTCTGGGTTTCTCCATAAGAGATAGTAATAGAAGTGGGTGCTAAAGAAAGATGTGGGTAAGGTCTTCATATATAGAATTTGTTTTAGTTGGGCAGTGGTGGCGCACGCCTTTAATCCCAGAACTTGGGAGGCAGAGGCAGGTGGATTTCTGAGTTCGAGGCCAGCCTGGTCTACAGGGTGAGTTCCAGGATAGCCAGGGCTACATAGAGAAACCCTGCTTCGAAAAAAAACAAAAAACAAAAAACAAAACACAAAACAAAACAAATTTGGTTTAATATATGCAGATATGACATATATATGTATATATGACATATACATCTATATCTATATCTATAATCTATCCCCATTATTCTATATGCTATCTAAAAGAAATCAAAGCAATCAAACCTCTTAGTGTTCTGCATAGTTACCTTGACACCGCTACAGGGAAGACAGTCCTGAGGAGGAGGGAGGGGCTGCAGCAGGGTGCCCCCAGGTGCCCACTTCTCTTGCAGAGCCAGCCATATGGTGACAGTAGGCGTGGGATCTTGTGGTGGAATGGTTGATCTCCACCTGGAGGGTGAGCTGCTTCTTGGGATAAAGTTTAGACGAGTTCTTTGTTCAGATGATACTGTTAATCCCCTCTAGTTTTTTCTTACCTCTCCCCTCTCCATTTAGGGTGGCATGGGGCAGGGGAGCTTGAGCTATGTATCCCAGACTAGCCTTGAACTCATGATCCTCCTGCCTCCAACTTGCAAGTGCCAAGATTACAGGCATGAGCCCGAACTAGACCTGTGATGGAATTATCCTTCTTTTATTAATTTATGTTTTTCATATTTATGTGGGGGGGGCTAGTGTATATGTGTGTATATGCATATTCTGTGTGCGTGTACCTGTGTGTATGTATATATGTGCACATGTGAATGTATGTGTGTGTGTATGCATGTGTGTGTGAGTGTATGTGTGTGCCAGAGGTTGGCATCAGGAGTCTTTGTTGGTCACTCTCCATCTACCTTACTGAGGTAGGGTCTCTTGCAGAGCTCAGAGCTCACTGATAAGGCTCATTTAGCTAGCCTGCTTGCCCCGCGGAAACCCCTGTCTCTGTTTCCCAACAGTTCTTGAATCGCACGTGGACCGCTACACTCACCTGGCACTTATGTGACTTTTGGGGCTCCAAATGTTTGTACGGCAAATGCTTTCTCCACGGAGCATTTCCCCAGCCTCTTCAATGGAATTTTCTTTTAACAGTAGAAGCTTATTTCTTTTTATCTCAATAGAAGCTTTGAAGTTGGGCCTCAAGGTTTTCATACTGCTTTGACCAAGAGGTCGGAAGTCTCTAACTGCTCCCCTTGGATCTGGTCTGGCCTTGATTCCTTCCTGTGCTCTAGAGAACAGAGCACAACGAAGCCCTGTGCTGTCTGAACAGACTCAGAACAGGCTCTGCGTCTTTAACCCAGCCTTCCCAGGACTCTTCCTGTCTGAGGGAAGTCACCCCCCATGGAAGACCGCTATCTCAGAGACTACCATGCCAGAGAGGTCACAGAGAGCTGCTCCAGGCAGGAGCCAACCACACTGAAATGACAACTTCCCACCCAGTCAAGCTGTCCCCAGACTTCTGCTCCATAAAGTCACAAGACAACAAAATTGCTGTTTTTACTTTACTGTGTTTGGGGGGTCATCTGTTTTGTAGCAACAGTAGCTACAGCAATATCCTTAAACAGCAAGCTGACTACTCTCAGCTCTCTGCTGGGAACTCACGGGGCCTCTGCAGCTCTATTACCTGCTCTTTCTGGTGTTTTTCAATACAATGTTACCTGACTCCTATGTGTGGTTATTTATATGGTGAGTTGGATGTTGCATTTATACATTCAGAGAAATTACTTGATACCTCCAATGCTGTCAACTTCTGTCAGAGGAGATTCACATTTGTGTCCTAAGTACCCATGAAACATGATCTCCTTGCTTCTGTTTTAGGGGTTAAAGGAAAACAGTTTTTTCTGGCTCACCTTTAGCTTGTAGGGCCCAACTCCTCAGAGAGGAGCCCTGCACTAAGTTCCACTTTGGTAAGCCCGAGTTCTGCCAGAAGAACCGTTCTGCTCCATGGACCTCTCCTAATGTGAGTATAATACTGGTGTGTGTGTGTGTGTGTGTGTGTGTGTGTGTGTGTGTGTTGGGGGGGGCTTTTAAAGCCACTTTTACTCCCTAAGTCATGGCCAAAAATTCTTTGTTATGTTAGCTCCCTAGTGAAAGTTCTGGTTAAAAGTATGTGTATAATAATCAATCTTATCTATTTCTTTTTGTTTGTGTGTGTGTGTGTGTGTTGCATATGAGTGTGGGCACACTGACTTATACTCATGCAGAATATGACATCGGTGTCTTTCTCAGTCACTTTACACACTGAAACAGGATTTCTCACAGAACCTCCCTGTTCTCGACCAGTGTGCTCTTGAGATCTGTCTGACTCTGCTCCCTGATCCTGGGATTACAGGTGCATGCAGCCATGTTCAGCTTTTGATGTGGGTGCTGAGTAGTCAAATTCAGGCATCACACTTAGAAAGCACGTGTGTCACCCACAGAGCCTTCTCTCCCACCCCTCAACAATCTCCTTGGGCAGAAATTGAGCTAGTTGAATTTTCCGCTCTGGACTGGGGGAGTTCCCCTAAGAGTTCCCCTGTGTTGCTGCCTGCCTCTGCCGAGCTTGGCAGCTTGTTTTACATTTCGGGTTCTAGGCTCTACGCTGATTGCCTATGTCTGTCACTGGATATTTTTCACAGATGGTTCGTCTTCCTTGTCAGTTTGACTGGATTTGGAATCGTCTAGGTGATGCCCTTCTGTGTGTGTCTTTGAGAGAGGTTTATCTGAGAAGGGGAGACTCCCCCTGAGTGTGGATGGTGCCGTCCTGGAGCTGGTGTTCAAGACTGAATAAAAAGCAAAGCATGGGACACCCAGCTGAGCCCAGTGTTCATCTCCCCTCCCTCCTCTCTCTCTCTCTCTCTCTCTTTCTTCTTCTTCTTCTTCTTCTTCTTCTTCTTCTTCTTCTTCTTCTTCTTCTTCTTCTTCTTCTTCTTCTTCTTCTTCTTCTTCCTCCTCCCCTCCTCCTCCCCTCCCCCCTCCTCCTCCTCCTCCTCCTTCTCCATGATTGCCCCTCTCAGGCCCCTGCTGCCACACCTTTCCTGCCATAACTGGGCCATCTCCTCACCATAAACCTGAATAAGCTCTTCCTCCCTTCTTTCTGCGTCAGGTATTTGGCCTCAGCCACAAGGAAAGCAGCCAGCATAACGACACTGTCTTCCACAGGCTTCACCTATCTTGGGCTAATCCTTTTGGTACATATTAGACTATACAACAGAGATTGCTGGTACAGCACGTGCTGTAGAGATGCTGAGGAGGAGAGTAAATGGGAAATGCACTGGACGGTAATTGTCAAGGCACGTGCGCGTGCATGTGTGTGTGTGTGTGTATGCGCGCGCACCTAGGGGTATTTATGAATGTACAAGTGCATTTGTATGGGTAGGAATGAGAACAGGTGTCCATGTGCACACATGCATATCTGTGTGCAAGTACATGCATACACAGGTGCATGAGTGTACAAATGCATTGTGTTTGAGTCTGTATGTATGTAAGGTGCGTACATGTATACATGTGTATACATGTGTATACATCGGCCTGGCCTTTAGATAGGCCCTGGGGTCTGAGCTCTGCCCCTCATTCTTCTTACCCTCTAAGCGCTCCATGCACTGGGCCATCTCCCCAGCTCCCACCTGAGAGAGGCTGAAACTGGAGTTATGGTTGCCTCTGAGGCACCATGTGGGTGCTTGGAACTGAACCAGGGTCTCCTGCAAGAGCAACAAGTGCAGCTGACCACTGAGCCATCTCTTCATCACCCCACCCCCAATTAAACAGTTAGGAAAAATTTAAAAAGTTAAATTCTGTTGTGGCGCCCAGACTCTGGCCCTTACACTTCCACAGCGGTGCTTTAGCAATGCAGTCTCCCCAGCCAGTCAGAGCATCTTTATTCTGATCGCAGTTCTGAACCCAGACAGTTGTCAAATTCATGGGCCTGGCAAACAGAGTATTAGTGCATGCACTTGCCCTGTCTTAGGGACCCTGGGGTGGCGCTGGCTGCTGGCTGGTCACTGAACACAGCTGATGGATTCTTTCCCTGTGGCCTCTGTGGCATGATGGTTGGTGATGGTTAGTGTTAATTACCAACCTGACAGAGAATCTAGAATCATCTGGAAGGCATCACCTCTAGACAGGTGTGGTGGTTTGAATATGCTTGGCCCAGGAAGTGGCACTATTAGGAGGTGTGGTCTTGTTGGAGTGGGTGTGGCCTCGTTGGAGGAAGTCTGTTACTGTGGGGTGGGCTTTGAGACCCTCCTCCTAGCTACCTGGAAGTCAATCTTCTCCTGTTTGCCTTTGGAACAAGATGTAGAACTCTCAGCTCCTCCAGCACCACGCCTGCCTGGACACTGCCATGCTTCCTGCCATGACGATAATGGACTGAACCTCAGAACCTGTAAGCCAGCCCCAATTAAATATTGTCCTTTATAAGAGTTGCTTTGGTCATGGTGTCTGTGCACAGCAATGGAAACCCCAACTAAGACAGCATGCCAGTAGAGGAATATCTTGATTACATTAATTGATGTGCAAAGTTCTGCCTACCGTGGGTGGTGTCATTCCCTAGTTTCAATCCTAGACTGTATGAATGGAAAAAAGGAGCTGAGTAGCCACATGCATTCCTTGCTCTTTTCTGCAGACCGTGGGTGTGATAAGTCCGGCTGCTTCAAGGTCCTAGCTGCTATGACTTCCCCACCATGATGGACTGTGTCCTGAGCTGTGAGCTAAAGCAAACCCCTCCTTCCTTCCTTCCTTCCTTCCTTCCTTCCTTCCTTCCTTCCTTCCTTCCTTCCTTTCTTCCTGCCTTCCTGTTGCTTTATTCAGCACAGCAACAGGAAAATAAACTAAGACCCAGCCCCGGAGCAGCTAGCTGTATCTGGATACCCTGAGAGCTTTGCCCTACAGTAGCCTCGCAGCTCTGGCCAGCTCTAGGCTGCACCCTCTTTGTTTCTGAGACCCCACCCTGTCTCCTGGCCAAGGAGACTCAAGAACTCTTGGCACAGAAGGATGCTCCCTGCTGCCCAGCGGAGATGACCACTTCATGGAGCGCGGAGGGAGGAAGGCGGAGGAGAGAGAGAAAAGAAAGGTCCTCTTTCAGGCTCAAGATGCTGTGGAGTAGCAGGCCAGCAGCCTGCCAGGAGCTGACTCACCGGCATGGGACAGGGAACTACAGGTGCACTCAAGCTAGCAGACAATAGGCGCCTGTTGCAAGCCGCCCCACGCCCCAGACTGACCACTGGGTTCAGGCAGAGACTGCTCCCCACAGGGGAGCATGGGGTTTTTTTTGAGTGGAAAAAGAGGTCCTGGGCTGGAAGCTGTCATCCTTTTGCCTTCTCTGCGCCTAGCTCAGAGCACACCACAACCATGTGATTTCATGGCTGGCGAAACAGACACATAGACCCAGAGGCCTGGACTAGTGCTGCTCTTGTTCCTCATCACGCCAGCTGTGACTGCTCCCAGCATGCTCTGCGACAGTGGGGGAGGGGCACATCTTTTCTGATCTTCGTTTGGCCCCTCTCTCACAAACTCCTCCACTTATACACTCTCATTAGTAAGCTTCACTGGCCTTTGCTAGAGGCCATCATTTTATAGGTAAGCAAACTGATCCAACAACCACTACGGAAGCTCAGGCTTCGAAGCCAATCCCTGCTCCGTGAGCTTGTCCAAGTATCTGCGGACCCAGTACACGGCAGGGTGGCACATACACAGCCTACTTTCTGGGGCCTTGGCAAAGGCAATAGATATGGGGTGGTGAGGAAGTGTCTTGGTGGGGGAGGGATGGGCAGGCAGGGAGGCAGCTGTGAACGGAGCTGAAGGCTGAGGCTCCTTCCGTGAACTGAGGTGGGACTGGAAAGGCTGGGTGCCAGGCTGTCTAGGGACGGCTCTATCCGTTGCTATTTGCTGGAATGTTCCAGAGATGTCCTAAGGGGTTCCGTTTTCTCATCTATAAGATGGGAGCGGAGGCACCAGACTGTGGGGTGTCGAGCAGTCATGTGTCATTTGGGGAGTGGATTGCACGGGTTACATGGCTCACCACCGTCACCTGACTCTGCTCTGAGGTCTCATTTCTTGTCTGTCTTCATTTGCCTCCTTAGGTCATGTTCAGAGCTCCCAGTCTGAGGGTTCAACTCCTTTTCTTACTTCCTTCATGAGGCCCCAGCCCAGGTCCCACCAGTCTCTTTTTTCTGCTTCAGTTGACCCAGAATGTAGCGTCTGAGACCTGAGTTCAAGGCCACGCTCCAGCCGACTCAGCACCTAGCCCTCACCGAGCTTCCCTCTAGGGAAAGAAGTGGATACGACCAGGTAGCACAGATCCTCACCCCTGATCCTTGCTGGCCCAACCCCCCTCTCTCCTTGGGCTCAATGTCTCCTGGGTTCTTGACCAGCTGTCTGTGTTGAAGTCTCAGTAAGGCCTTGAGGAGTCCGTGCTGTTTGCACGCTAACCCTGTTGAGAGTCTGCCCGGAAGGAGACATGGTGAGGGCCTACTCAGCCCGTTAGATGTGAGGAAAGCAGGTGTGTTCCCAAGATTTTCTGGGCCATCTCTTCAAAGACACAAGAGCCCCTGCTACAAACGGTGGCTTCAGAAAAGTAGGACAACCAAAAGGCCTTATCCAGGGCCACGGGCTGCCCAGAAGAAGGGATCTTGCTGCCTGTTATCCAAGGGCCACAAGGCTGGGCCCTAACCCAGCTTGCTGTGCACGGGCCCTGCCACAGCCCAGAGCTGCTGCTCGTGATGGGGAGTGGCTGCCACTGTTATTCCTTTTACTGCTTCTCCCATACCTTGAGCCTCTTGTGTTAGGAAACACACACTACCAGCCCCAGTTTCCGAATGGGAAAAAACAAAACTGCAGGGAGGCGCACATCCAGGGCCCTGACACCCAATCTCTTCAGATCCTGCACTGTGCACATCGGGGTTTCTCCGGCAAATATTTCTAACTCACTAAGGCGTTCCTGGGAAGATGGAGATGGTGAGCCCAGTAGATTGGTGTTCTCAGGGGAGCCTGCCACGGCTGTCTTAGCTGAGGTACTGGAGGGCCAAGCATCTGGAGGCTGTAAGGAGAGCACGTGGTGCTCTCTTACTTGCTTACAACTCCAGTCCTTTCCCTGAGCCAGCTGGGGTGGAAGGGCACAGGCAGGGAAGAGCCTCTTAGTCATAGCCATTCACAGGAACACTTGGTGGCTATAGCCTCTCCCTGGGGACAGTAATGGCATGGTTGGCAGGCAGTGTCCCCTCCTGAGGCATGGTCTTCAGGTAGCTTGTCTTGTGAATCCCCAAGTGCTCCCTTGATGGAGAAAATTATAGCGAGCTCTGTGATCTGAGTTTGGATTCTCCAAACTCATGTGAAAAAGCCAGGCATGGTGGAGTGTGTGTGTGTGTGTGTGTGTTAATATGGCTGTGTGTGTCTATGTGTATGTGCATATATGTGTGTGTTTATGTGTTGTGTATATATGTGTGCTTATATGTTTGTATATATATGTGTTTTGTGTATGTATATATGTGTGTGTGTGTTAATGTGTATGTTTGTGTGTGTATTATGTTTGTATTTATATATGTGAGTGTGCTTGTGTGTGTTTATGTGTGTTTGTACATATATGTGTGTGCTTATGTGTATGTTTATGTGTGTGTCTCTGTGTATATATGTGTTGTGTACATGTGTGTGTGCACGCATGTGTATGTGTGTTTATAGAAACAAGTGGATTCTTGAAACTAGTTAACAAGCCAGTCTAGCAGAACTAATGATCTTCAGTTATGTGCTCAAAAATAAGCATAAATAGCTATTGAGAAAAGGTATCTGGTGTCAACTCTGGATGTCTACATACATGTGCACTCTCACATACTTGCACACACATATATACACACCACCACTACCATATATTTACACACACACACTCACACACATCCCCCCACCCCCACACAAAAGCAGCAATGGTAGGGTAGGTGGGTAGGGGAAGGTAAGTCATCTGGGTCTCGGGAAAAGGGCAGCTCTCGGGACCGCTGACTTCCACGCTGGGGCCACCCAGGCCTACAGGATGGGTCTGGCTCTCATTAGCTTCTGGGCCTTCAGGAAACCAAGGCTTGAGGCCGGCCAGCGGTCCTGTGGTTTTGGAAAGAAAAGACCCAGTCTCCTAGTACCAAGGATCTCAGTATTCACAAGCTTGTAGGGGTATGTACATATACCACCACACACCAATACACACACTTGAGTGCACACACACACACACACACACACATTGTGCTCAGGATTTCAGGCTTATGGGAGGATCCTAAGCTCAGAGGCTTCTCAGAGAATCAGAGATCAGGGCCACAGAGGTAGGAAGGTCCTGGTCTCAGTTGACCCCTCCCTGGACAATGGCAGCCCCTCCCTGCTCTCTCTTTTCCACATAGGCTGTTTGACGTGGGGACAAAGAGACCACTGGCTCTGGCCTCACTCTGAAAGGGACTCTCTTTTTTCCCACTTGCCACAGAGGAGACATTCTAGATCAATATGGGGGTGAGGGTTCCTGAGTTCTGAGGAGGTGAAGCAATCCTCACATCCCCAATGAATACTTGGATAAATGACCAAGAAGCATCTCTTGCCGAAGCTATGGTTCTCAGTAGGTGGCCAATGAGGCACAGGTAAGGTCTGGCCTCCTCAGAGCTGAAGGTGCCTCCCGACATGGCTTTTCTGGGGCTGGCTTCCAGATCAGTGGTTGTAACTCAGGTTGGGCTGGAGTCCTTGTGCCCTGAACCAAGACCTAAGGACAGCAAGGATTCAGACCATGGACACAGTTTGGTCACCTGGCCCTGCCTTTGTAGGGGCTTAGCTGGGTTGGTCTAGGGACAGACTATCCTGTCCTGGCTTTTCTTTCCTCTCTTGTACTTTGAAACACAAGTTACTACCAGCTATAACTAGCTTTGTAACCTCCTGGAAGGTTGGGGCTATGCTATAATGCTGCTGCAGTAGGTATACCCAGCTCAGCTCCAGCACACAGCCAGGTACCAAGTCGGTGCTTGGAACACACTGAATATGCAAATAGACTGCTTTTGTTTCTAAATGCTTGCTTTGTTCAGGGGATTTCTTAGTCCTTAGACCTAGGGTGAGCCCAGCATCCTTAGGCCTCCCAGGGATGTGCATAATGGCCTCCTAGGATGCAAACCGTCAACTAACCACTGAGATGAGGTTTGAAGCTCACCACCTTCGCTGGACCTCAAAGAAAACGCGGCCTCAGGCCACCCAGCAGGCGGCTTGCCTAACTGGAGACAGACTTCCTCTAAGAGGCCTAGAAGGGCCACAGGGATCAGTGGATCTCCCTGGTGTGTGGTCATTACAGATGACCCCTTGCCCTGGGCCTTCTGCCACTGTCACTCAGCTAACTCTTGGCTTCCTTCTGGTCAGAGAGCTGAGAGTTCAGAGTCCTGGACCATTCTGTGCTGCTGCTGCTGCTGCTGCTGCTGCTGCTGCTGCAGCAGCAGCAGAGACTTCAGCCTCTGGGAGACCCCCTACTGCCACAGAGATGGGCTTTGGCAGCCATCTATGATTTAGGTGAGCTGGGCGCTCTGGGCCAGAATCCATACTACCTTTCTCAAAAATGACTGACTCAGCTCTGGGTTGCTGTCTGGACTGGCCAAGGGTCATCGTAGAGTAAGGAGCAGAGAGGGTGTGTATAAAGAAATATCCCAGACTCTAGGCTGAGCTGGAAGCAGCTTTGGGTTTAAGAGTTTAGCCTCTGGCCTGCACTCTAAGGGTTTCCACTCAAGGCTGACCTTCATCAGTTGAGACCTCAGGTGAATTATTTCAGGCCTCTGTGCCTGGGCCCCGTCCTCTGTGAAGTAGGAGGATAATAGCCTTACCCAGGCCACGTAAAACAGTCAGAACAGTGCCTGGCACACAGTAAACCTGCAGAGGTCGTTAGACGTTATTGCTGTGGGCTGACTAGTGGATGGACAACTGAAGCTCGCCCTAAAAGGCTTTAATTGACTGTTGACATTTTGTTTCCTCCACTGGTCTCTGAGGCTCCCAGGCCTTTTATCTCTCACGCCTGACACGTCTCAGGGACTGGAGACCGTGCGATGAAAGGGTGAACTAATGAACGCGTGAAGCAGGAGCAGGATGCACGGGAAGAAGCTTCTAGAAGCCGACCATAGGGAAGATCCCTGCAGAGTAGAGGAGGAAGGTTGAAGCAGAGGCTGGGTAGCCTCTCTCCGGAGGGCTGCAGAGGCCTCTGAGGAGGAGGCTGTGGCAGGCCCAAGGTGGGATACGGGTAGGAGAAGACAGGACCGCCATGTCCACTGGGCTGTCACGAGAGTCAGAGGAGGGCTATCCAGTGGGGGTGAACACTGATAGGAAAGAGGAGACAAGGCCCTGTGGCTCTTGGGCCATTTAGGAGCTCAGTGTTCAATTGTTCCTGGCTGGAAAGCCAGCCTCTCTCCACAGGCTCCTCAGTGGGGAGACTAGGCATTGGAGATAAGAAGATTTTAAACAAATAAGCTGTCCTCCAGGAGCTTAAAAGAGAAAAGACTGAGCTTTCTCTCCTTCCTTTCTTTTTCTTTCCCTCTTTCTCATTTCTTTTCTATCCAATTCCCCCACCCCACCCTACTGCCTTTTTCCTTTCTATAGAACTCAGTCCCTCCCTCCCTTCTCTCTCTCCTTCCCTCCCTCCTCCTTTTCTTCCTTTAATATTTTACCTTTCTGGACAACCTGTCCTTCAGATTAAATGGGGGTATGTGCGCAAGGACAGGAAAGCCCTCCCCCTTCATCAAGGTATTATGGGCCAGCAACCGAGAACTACAGAAGCTGTCAATGATGTAATGATCTGGAGGGCCCTTCCTCAGAGTCCAACTGATACACCGGGGGTTGGGGGTTGGGGGGCAGAACCCAGTCTGAGGGGAACTCAAGGAGCCCAAGTATGAGGGTGATAGGATGACTTTTCTCCAGGAGCCCCAGGCTGCATGAGACACACAGTCCTTCTTCAGGAAGCCCCCGGTCTGAGGTAGGAAGTCGATAAATATGTCACAGGGTTGATACTGTTTAACTCTCGGAGCTGGTGCGGAGTTGTGAAGAGTGGACTCTGGAATCCGTATCCACAGAGATGAGACCCCACGAGAAGTTGTCAGGTATCAGACAGTGGGAAAACCTGACACCCCTGAGCCCACACACAGGTTCCAAATGCCCATCCTCCTCCATCCCTGGGCTACGGCGGACTAGCAGGGAGGTCACCAGGGTCCAGTTTTCCCATGAAATACAGGTGAATCCAAGCTGAAGAAGCAAGAGGTTGAAAGAGTCAAATGAGGGACTTCGGCAGAGAAGTCATCTTCCTTAGATAAGAAACACTCAGGCCATCTTGGTTAGTAAAGGCCTGCAGATGATGAGCTGAGTTTCCCATGGCCCGGGGCCTGTGTGTGGAGGCGGGGTTAGGACCTAGAACTCTTCAGTCAGGAGTCAGGGCTGGCCAGGTGGGAGGCTCTGAGACTCCTGTTCCCTGTCACTCCTATCCTGGTGACAATTACCATTTGCCGACATGGAATCTACCTCTCAGAAGCTGTTGAGAGGAAGATGGTGGTAGCCATGGACTGAGTGAAGGGCATTTGCAGCAATTTGTTGGCCCCAGCTCACAGTACTCACCAGTACCAAATATGCGTGAAATTGCTCTGGGAAGTTGCCGTGACTTACAGGAGAGGACGATTCCAGGGAAGGAGGGGCATGAGCCTGTAACCACAAGGCTGGGCTGTGGGTGGTGTTTCCATGACAAGAGAATAGTCTCTGGGAACCAGATGGGCAGCTTAGGTTGTCAATAGGCATTTCCAAACACTGATGCTTCGAAGACCCTGGTGGCAGAGAAGGAGAAACTGAGGCACTGAGAGCCAATGGAGGAGAGAGGATTTGTCTTGAGCATTGCTAGCTCCTGAAATCTCTAGACTAGTTTCGCCTCCTTGCCAGCATAGGCTTGTAAGCAGGAGAGGGTGCTTAAGGGACATGCTCTGTGAGCCTAGTGGCTGGAGTCAGGCCCTGGAAGGAGTCCCAAGTCCAGCCTCAACCAGGCCCCCAACCCCTCTGGTCAGCAAAAGCAACCCACAAGGGATGGCCCCCAGACTTGCAGGCGACAGTCACTCAGCACTCCATTAGCTGCTCTCCCGCTGACAGTCCCCAGGCGGGGCGGCTCAGCTCTCCAGAAGGAGAGGGAAAGAACATGTCCAGGATGATGAGTCCCCAGGGACTCTGAGCTCCCTCACGCCAATTTAACCAGAGCCCTGCGTGAGGGAGAGAGGTGAGGAGCAGATTAACCCTCAGGAAAACCATGGCCAGCCATCACCAGGCAATGCCAAAGAGGTGCAATGAGATTCTAACATCGGACACACTTTATGCAAACATGTGTAAATAGACATGCAAATCTACCCTGGGGTGGGGCAGTTGTGAAAGTCTTCCCAATGAAGCCCTCTGTTCCCGTTTCCAAGGGTTGGATAGAGCATAGGTCTTCCTGCTGTTCCAGAGACCCAGAACTGCCACTTGATCTCTCCCCATCTCAGTGCCTCTGGTGGTCGGACTCTGAATAGAACCAGAACACGGAATAGCCCAGATGCCAGCCTCCCACAAGGCCCTGTCTACCTGTTCCAGTCTACAACCTTACCTCCTAACCACCATTGCCCTCCACGAATCTGCTGCCACCCAGCCTGCATACCTACAGTCTCTACCACAAGCTCAGCCTGTCCCCATAAGGGGTTCAAGCCCACCAGAAAGCCTGCCTTCCCCCACAGACCCCTGGCTGTTCCCAGCACTGCCCAGGCCACAGACGCTCAGTACCAGAATGACTAATGAAATAAATGAGTGACTAAACATACATTCACAGGCACAGTCGGCTCCCTCTGGAGACCAGCCTCACAACCCCTCTGCTTCCTGCTCAGCGTTCTCACAGCTGTGAGGTTGGAAGTGAGAGCTCCCGCCTCTTGTCCTCAGCTAGCCCGAACTGGCTGCAGACAGAGTGTGACTCGGTCATCTCTGTGGCCCTAGCACCTGCTACAGAAAGCTCTGGGAAGTGGACTGGCTCTGTGGATGCACACCGCCCACTTCCGTCCCTGCCACGGACCACAGGGATCTGGACAATGGTGGGCCCACGGCCTGGCACACTGCGGGCACTTCAGAGCCAGGAAGGAGATGTGAGGAACCGGGAGAAGAGTGGCCGATGCTGGACTCCAAAGGGCTTGCTTGGCTCCTAGACAAAAAACAGAGGGAAAGAAGAGGGAACAGATGCTCAGGGAATGAGGGGCCTGAGGGAAACCACATTGGCTGTGGGCTCTCCTGTCCTCAGCCCAGGTAGCCCCCCTCACTCACATCTGTGTCTAGAACTGAGCTCCTTGCCAGACGACTGCCTGACCTCGGCCCCTTCCCAGGCTCCCTTGAGTCTTCCAGGGAGTCTTGGCCTTTCTGAGCAGCTGTTGGAGAGGTCTGCGTAGGGCTCTTCCTGCTTTTTTTTTCCTTCAAATAGAAGGTCAAGTACAAGTCAGGAGGCCACTTGATCCTGAGTCTTCTCCAGCCTCAGTATCTGAATCTGTAAAATGGGAGATAAAGAAAGAGGCTCAGTGTTCAGTCCTGGAATGCAGCCAGCTGTCTGGTCAGTCCTCTGTGCAGATGGCCCTTCCCCTCTTTCCTACTAGTTGTCCTCCCTGTTGTCCCACGGAGCTGTCACCAGCAACTTCCAGGAGTATTGACCTGTTGTTTATTGCTATTGTTGGTGGTCTTTTGTTTGCTTGTTTGTTTTGTTTTGTTTTTTTAAAGCATTCCCTAAACAAAGGAGAAGTTCCGGAGTTGGTTGTGCAGGAGGCCTTAGCTTAAAAGAGAGAGAGAAGATTCAAGACCATGAAGGTAGAAAAAGAGGCGGCTTGGGAGAGAATTGGTACAGAAGCTATGCAAGAAGGAAGAGTCAAGATGAAACAAGAGGTCTCAAAGTTAGGCAAGAGAAAGGACTTCCCAGGGCCAGAGAGACTTTGGGGGAGGGGGGAAGAAACCAACAGTCTGACCGGGGACGGAAGCTTTGAAAGGCTGTGGTGGCCGGAGGTCTTCTGAACGCATCTGCTTGGAGCGTTTCAAAGCGTTCACCTGGCTGTGTGGCCATAGCACTGAGCTCAGAACCTATGTTGCAAGGACCGTCAAGCCTCTCTGTAGCATGAGAGGAAACAAAGTTCTCAACAATCATGGGAATGGCCAAAGGTTGCCGGCAGAGGGGTTGGGGTGGGGGCAGGGCCTGCAGCCAGACTTAAATGTTTTCCCTGCCCTCTGCTGAGGGTTAGCTAGTGGGCATATTTTATTTATTTATTTATGTGTTCATTTATTTATTGGATGTTATTGGGGCTGGAGTCCCAAGCCTCATTCATGCTAGGTAAGCAGTCCATGCCTCCCCACGGTGTCTGCAGAGTTTTAGAGTTTCGTGCTAATTTCTTTGCTCTGTTAAGGAAAATATGGGAGATGGAGGAAGTGAGTGCTGTGGGACTCTGTGGCCGGCCTGCATCTGTCCCTGCAGAAGCGTGGAGGTCCACGAAGCAGATTGTGTCCCAGGCAGGACACTATGGACAGGCAGAAGGGGGCTGGGCCTGAGCCCTGCCTGGGCTGCCTTCCATCAGAGGCTGAAGCCTTCCTGACCCCATCTGGGCGGCCACCCTTCCTCAGTATGGCCAGATTCCCCTTGGGCTCCCCCAAGCAGGCCCGTCTCTGCCTTGCTCCAAGCCCACAAACAACACGTTGTTGACAATCCTCGGGGGCCAAACACTTGATAAGATGGTCCCAGCCACGCCAGACATCCTGACAGCAGGCAGTGCTCTGCGCTGTGATGGCGGATGCTTTGAATACATCATCCTGTCAAACAAGTTTATTATTCTTTCACTCAAGATAAACTACAGCCGCCGACGAGGGGCTGTATAAATTCCAGGCTCAGAAGTGGAGCAGGCCCCCTCCCTGTTGAACACACACACACACACACACACACACACACACACAAACACTCACACACGAATCCTGCTGAGAAAAAGCCACCACCACCTCCCCCAGTCCTGGTTCCTTATGGATCTCTGGGGGACTCAGTAGCTCTATCTCATGGGGTGGTCCCAGGAGCAGCTGCAGACACTGAGGAATCCAGGCTTGGGTCTACCCTTAGGCCTCTTGCATGCCGGGCTAGGCCTGAGCTGGCTTCCTCCGGGTCCAGGGAAGGTCCCTCCCCAGGAGCCAGCTGTCCTCCCCAGGGTCAAGCCTGGCCTCTTGACTTTTGGACTTCTGTCTGCCCAGGCTGCAACCCTCGTGGGTGGCCAGAGCAGCCATAGGTCACGCCAGGCTTGTGGGGACAAGGCCAGCTTTCAGACTCAAGCCTGGAGAGCCAGTCCTCATGGAATCTGACCCCATGGAGTTTCCAGAAGCGGTCAGCAGGATGGAGAGGTGGCTTGGTGGGCAGAGTGTCTTCTGAGCAAGTGCAGGTGAGCTCCTGAAGCCACCTGGAAAAGCCAGTCATGGTGGCACGTGCTTGCTGTTCTGGCATGGAGGTGGAAGGGACAGGCAGGTGGCTGGGGTACTAGTGGCTAGCCTGGCAGAATGGGTGTGTCCCAGGTAACTGGTGAGAGACTACATCTTAAAACACAAGATGGATGGTATCCCAGGGAAGGACACCCAAGGTTGTTCTCTGCCTTTCACATATATTCTGACACACACACACTCACACATGCACACACGTACTCCCGACCCCCAAATGTGCACACCGCTTACAGTTGGTATCTATCCTAGGGGGACAGGAACTCTATAAATCCCACACCCGCTCCCAGGACAGAATCCTTTATTTTTATTTTTTTTATTTTTTTTATTTTTTGGTTTTTTGGATTTGGTTTTTTTGGAGTCAGGGTTTCTCTGTGTAGCCCTGGCTGTCCTGGAACTCACTCTGTAGACCAGACTGGCCTCGAACTCAGAAATCTGCCTGCCTCTGTCTCCTAGAGTGCTGGGATTACAGGCGTGTGCCACCACCAACCGGCACCAGGACAGAATCCTTGTGCCCAGAATTCAAACCTGGTTCTTGGCCCTGGGAAACTCCTGGCTTCAGTCTTGTTGTGTGGCCCAACGGTGCTTAGCATTAACAATAAAAGGAAACACAGGGGACGTAGAGTGACAAACCCCTGAGGTGACAGTAGAATGTAATGCAGGTGACTGGAGTTTGGGGACAGACCTGGACTCTACCCTCCAGTCTTTTGTTTCCTTATCCATTAGGTAGGGAGGGCGACTTCTCTCCTGTGGACAGTCACAGGTCCTGGAGAAAGTCTGACCCCCTGTCTCCGTTCACTCTCCCTGCTCTCTGGTCAAAGGCTGTTTCCATCACCCCTGGCCCAAGTCTGCTGTACCATTCCTTCCTGAGGAAGAGACTACTGTGACCTCAGCTCCTAAGACAGTGCCAGGCCCTCAATCTATAATACTGGTTGGATGGAAATAAGGCACTAAAGACTGTGCCCAATGCACAGTGGCCGCCAATGTCTGTATTTGCTGTTCACCTCAAGCTTCTGTGAATGAATATGAGGATCAAACATGGAGGGCTGACGAGACGATCATCAGGTTAAGGGGCTTGAAGCTAAGCCCCTTGCCCTCTGGGTGGAGGGCACATCTTACAGACTGTGCCTACCTGTCTCTGAATCTGGTTTCTGCCCCACCTGACAGAAGGGCACACACCTGGTGTGTACCCTGCTTGCCGAGAAGGGAGCCCAGGAGCAGATCTGCTGTTATTGTGGTTCTCTTCTCCAAAGCAGACAGGCCCAAGGCCAGATTCCCCGGGTGACGACGTCACAACGTAGGGATCTCATGTCATCCTGACCCAGCAGGAGAGTGGTCACCTGCTCCGTGATGTGGGCACAAGGACAGCCGCCTCATTAATGATGGCAGGGGTAGGAGAGACATGGTGAGAGCTCCTCACAGGTACAGTGACACCTCCAGATGTCCCCCCCCCACCCTGTCGTCTGTTCTGCCTCCTCCGCTTCCTCCTGTACGTTTGCTGACCGAGGCTGGCGTAGCTTGCTGCCCACAGAGAGCTTGCTGGGCTTCCTAGTCTAGCAAACGGGGCCGCCCTCTGCCTTGCTGGGTCCTAGGGTTTGGCCCACTTGGAGGTTGGCCTGTGCCGAAGTCAGCATCAGCAACGTCCATACCTCATCCCTCAGGAGATCCTGGAGTACCTTGTACATGTTCAGGGCTGCGAGACTGGCACCTGCATCCCAGACCCACCCCTTCCCTCAATGGGGACACAAATAAATAAATAGATCAGTGAAGAACCCATTTATCTATACTTTATCCTTCTCCCCGAGCCTCTGGCCTCAGGGCACATCTGTCCCTTTCCCCAGTGTGAGAAAAGGAAGAACCAGGGAAATGTATGGGTTTCTCAGGGACACAGCACAGGCAAAGACAGAACTGGCTCCTAGTCTGTGTAGGAGTGGGACATAGAATCCTGGAGGGCTTCTAGTAGGAGGTGACACTGGCCTGAGGTTCTGAAAGCCAAACCTGCATTTATCAATTGCCCACAGAGACAGGGAATGGACAGTTGGAACAGCTTGTGCCAAGGCACAGAGGTGCAACCTAGCCTGGGATGTGCTGGGACTGGGCCAACCGATTCAGGGTAACCGGGCGACATAGAGAAGTGGTTGGGAAGGAAAGTGGTCATGGACTGGGATGGCATGGAAAACCTGCAAAAGCCTTGGTGCGTGCTGGCGCTTCTGAGCCAGAGCTTTCTATGGCTTTTAAGCAGGAGAGAGCCCGATCAATATTCAGCAAGGTGTCTGATAAGGAGATAGGAGGCCTCTGCAGTCAGGCAGGGGACAGCCAAGGCTGGGGGCCAAGAGAGGGTGGTGCCAACAGAGATGGCAGCTCACTCCCTGACCCTCACTGGGTGTCCTGTTTCCTTAGTTTGCTGAGGAGACTGGGGCCCACAGAGATTAGAGACCCGGGAGGGACTGCGGGTGTTTGGTGGCTCCCAGAGCAGCTGCTCTCTCTCTCCTACAGCCTGCACTCAGAACGGTCACACTCTGCATGGCCGAGCTGTGTTCAAAGAAAGTTTGCTACTGGGCAACTGCCTCAGCTCTGTGGTTTTCCGTTCAAGAGAGAGGCGAGTTCATTGAACTTCAGGGCAGCTGTTTCCTCGTCTTCTCCCCACAGCAATAATACAGTTAATGGGATTATTTCCTGCACACAAGAACGAGGCTGCTAAGAAAACACGCTGGAGCGAAGGCTGTTTGCAGAGGCCAGGCGGGAAGGCAAGCTCACACCGGGAGGAAGAACAGGGTGTGATTCCACACGGGCTCAGGCGGAGTGAGGCCATCCACACCTCAGTTTGCCTTTCGTATGCCTTCCCCTCTGCCTCACCAGGCTCTGATTCACAGATTTCTCAGGGCTACCGGCCCAAGTCCCTGACCTCTCAGGTGCCAGGTTCGATGGCTGCCTAGGCCCAGAGGGATGTTTAAGATCTTGTGGAACATGTGCCCTTGTAAATGGGGACAGAGATTCAGAAAGGGGGCAATAGATGGGTGGGGGGGGGGAGCTTGCCTTGGGCCACACAGCTGGTTGTGATAAGGCCCGGCGGGGAGAGCGGGCATGGGAATAGGAAGTTACCGACCATGATTATTTAGCTAGCTGGTAGTCTGAAGTGGGAAAACTGAGGCTTGAAGCAATGAACCGGCTTGCCTACGCACCAGCAGTCCAGCGGAGAGGGCTCATCTCTCATTAGACCTGAGCTCCCCCACCACCACCTTCCCCCACCTCTTCTTAGAAAGAAGCTACCGTGGGTCAGCCCCTGTTTGCTGAGTCTCAGTACCCTCCCCCGACTCCTGCCCCTCTGCTGTGGGGAGAGGGGGGGCACTTTAGATCTTATCACCCCAGCTCCCAGAGACAGATCTTCACCTGGTCCATCCCAAATCCCCACCGTGTGCACAGGTGCATGGGTGGGTGGAGCCAGAGGACATTCCAGGAGACAAGAGACAATGGCGGGGTTAACAGGGCCATCCTCTTTCACACCTTTGATTCCTCCAGTTAGTAAATCATTCTCCCAGGCCACACAAAGCAGTCTTTGAGTAGGTCTAGTCCCTGCACCCCACCCCACCCCCAAGTCCTGTGCCACCGGTAGGCAGAGGCTACTCAGGTCGGCTGAGTGTCCGGGAGGGCGGGCGGGCAGGCGACAGGTCCTGGGTTCTCTGCCCCCGCTGGCATGGGGATCAGGTTACCCCATTTAATCCCTGCCCCTCCATCCACCCTCTTTCTGCCCATTGTAATTTATAATGGAGGCATGATGCAACCTGCTAATTACATTGCTGGATTTCCAACACATCCCTGCTTCTCTGACTCAGGCAGCGGGCAGGAGGAGCAGCGGCGCTGCTTTGTGGTTTATCAGGGCCGGGTTATTCAGCTCACACCCGGCCCGCCTCCCCCAGCCTCCGGTCTTTGTTAACCCGAGCTCGCATCTCCTCCCGCTTTCCATTTCTCCGGATTTTTTTTTTAACGGCTCTTTTTTATGAGCCGCTCCATCTTGTTAGCTAATGAATGACCGTAGGCCAGCCATGAGCATTGCTTTGTGCCTCTATTAAATGTTACATGATCGCAATTATAAGCTAACAAGGGACAGCTAATAATAATAATAATAATAAAAAGATAATCTATTTTGCAGCCTCGGGGTAGACATGAGACTCACTGCCTGGTTCACCCCCGGGGCTGAATAATTCAGAGCCTTGGGAACCACAGGCTGGACAGGTCATCAAAGCCAGGGAAGGAGGGGTGGGTGGCCACTCCAGGCCTGTCAGGAGCATGGCAGACAGGAGAGCAATAGTGTTACCTCTAAACTCCTGAGGCACCCCCCAACCTCTCGCCGGGAGTCCAGGCTCCTACAGGAAGGTGTCTGATTTGTTGTGGTTGCTTCCAAGTAGCCTCTCTGAGTCTGTCATTGCCCTACAGCCCCTCTCCACAGTGAGGCAGAGCGAGCCGGTAACGATGCATGGGGGAGGGGCGTCACACCACTGCTGTCCTTTCCGTGGTGGCCCAGACCTCTCTTTACCACACCTACCCCACGCAGCAGGATGTGAGGACAGCAATGAAGTTGCATGGGATGGCAAGGTGGTGTTGTCTCCTGACGTCATCTCCTGACTGCCACCATTAACAAAACGAAACTCTTGGGTTCCAGTGTTGGCAAGTTATCTGCTCCTTGGGCCTGGGTTTTTCCTGCTGGGCATCCACGTGCACTCTAACTGCCTCACCCTCTGCCTGCACCCACTCCACAGCACCAAGGCTGTGCTACTCACGGCTGACATTGGTTTCAGTAGGCGCTCAATAAATGCTCCATCAGAAAGTTGCTGAAAACTAGGCTGAGGAGGCAGCTCAGTAAGTAGACTCCCAGCGCGTGCGCGGACAAAAGCTGGACTTAGTCATGAGTCTCTTGTAAGCCTCTGCTAACCCCAGCACTAAGGAGCTGGGGACAGGAGAACCCTGGAGTCACAGTCACCCTCAGTGACACAGTGGCTGTTAGTCTGAGCCACCTCAGTGGAAGAGTAGGTGGAATTAAATTTGCTCCAAGTACCCTGGGGTATCAGGCTTTTTCCTAAGTGCCTCCCATAATCTACTGGATGTATCTACCCATCTTCTGTTGCTGTAACAAAATACCCAGGACTGGGTACAGAGGTATTTTATATAGAAAAGAAGTTAATTATAGAAGCTTGCAGTTGTAAGCTCAAAATGCCCGACTGGCTTTTGTTAGGGGCTCATGGTAGATGGTATCCCGTTGACATGCAGTGATGTGTGTAGAAGAGATTATACAGAAGTCGGGGAGACTCAGGCACCAGGCTAGCTCTTTCCAACAGCCTCTTCTTGGTGTGAACTTACTTGCTCCTTGAGACCAGCATCAATCCCTTCTGGGGTTAGTGACTACATTCAAGCTGTAGCCCCAGTCATCTTCCCATTAAGGTTGCTGGGGGAGACATTTTAAACTCTGTTTTTAAGCAGAGGCAACCGGGGTTCTGAGATCTTAGTGCTAAAGCCCATTCGTGCTGGAGCTGGACCAAGATGTCTACCCATGGGCTCTCAACCAACAGCTAGAGCACGTTGAGAGCTTTGCCCAGGTGTCTTGTGTCCTGGCTGCAGTAGGCAGGCGACCGCGGCCTGGGTGACAGAAAGAACAGCCACTGGAACGCACCGTTGAAGAGCATCTTCAAATGTTGTGGTGGGGCCGTGGGCACCTGGAAACCACAGCTACCCACATCTGGGTGGTCTGAACCAGCTCTGAGCAGGATGCTGGGTTAGCAGGCAGGCCAAGGGGCATGCTGGAGTATGTAGGAAGTCAGGGCTGGGGGAAGGTCTGTACCAATCCCACCCCTAGAAGGACTCAGCCAGCAGCAGAACTGCCTATATCATTTGCAGTGACTTAAAAAAAAATCCAAAACTAAGCAACTATTAAGAATTTTATGGCAGCTGGGTCTTAAACCCAATATGGGCCCTTCAGACCTCAAGTCTAAGAAGCCATTGCTGGCCGGTGGGTCGTTTGCCCCACCTCCTACCTCAGGATTCTATGGCAGATGCCACCATGTAACTTAGTGTGACATAGGACAGGCTAGCAGAAGGTCTGGGCATCTGGAAGTCTCCTGCTGTGGACCTCCTGTTAGCTGTGGAGACAGATGTAGAGAGGTCAGGCTTGAGTTGAGAGTTGAACCCACCTCGCCATTCTGAGAGTCTGTAACTGAATCTGCTGTGTGCTGAGGGAAGGGTCCAAGCTCTGCCAAAGGCACCCAGAGTCCCTGGATCGGTCATTGCAGGAGATCCCAAGATCTCCTAGCTTGGTAGAACTGAGCAGGCAGAGCATTCTTCAGAGGTGAGTTTTACATCTCCAGAAGATGGAGGCTGGTTCTTAGCAACAAAGAGGACCATATTGCCTGGGACTTACTGTTTTTTGCAGTGTAGGCTGTGCCCTTAAGGGGATGGGTGGCTAGGATGTGTGGGGCAGGGGGTGGGGGGCGTCCACTCACAGCTATGTGCACACATGCAGATTTGTGTGGGAAGCACCTGTTTCCCACCTAGTGTGCCCTGTGTGCTTGCACACACAGTGTGTTCATGTACGCACACTGTGCCATAGGCATCTGCCAAACCCTTGGTCCCCGAGTCTCCACCTGGTCACCCTGCCCATGCCCAGAGTCAGAACTGCAGGACTGAGGTAGACAAGGACTGGCTGTCTTGTCTCCGTTAGATTCTTCTGTTCCTCAGTCAATATGTCCTTGGACAACGTGTGTCGTGTCCTCTCTTAGCTTTGTCTATGAGAAGGGTTCAGGGCCACAGTTCCTAAATACCTAGGAGGCGCTTAGCAAAAGCACGCTGTTGTTTTTATCTTTGTGACTGCCACACCAGATACCAGAGCTAGTGCCGAAAGGAGGGCTAAAGGCCGTGGCCATTCATCAAGTGTGATGGGAAGGGTTCTATCTCAGGCTCCTGGAGCACAGAGGTGAGCAAGGCTGGAGTTAGGGACCCCCCCCCACCACCACCACCAGCAGCTCCCCAGACTCTGTAGAGCCTCCCTCAAGCCTGGTGCTGAATCCCCATTTGGAACACACACGTGGTTGGGCCTGGTGGGGCAGGGCACCTACAGTTCTCCAGGACCATGGGGCTGGCCCCAGAGGCCACCCACCCACTGCAGCGACTGGCAACCAAACCATGCAGGGCAAGGTAAACCACCCGAGATTGCTCTCTGGAATGTGGTGGCTGGGAAAGGTAACACACATATTACTGCTATGTAAACACAGTTAAACTATTTACAAGACAGGCCTAGGCCTGGGAGCCCCAGGAAGCCCCTGCTGTGTGGGGTGTGGGACCTGCCCCTCTTCTGAGCTCTGCTGCCACAAAGGTGAAGAGGATGATCCTCGGCTTTTCCTGGCAGCCACCCCACCCAGGGCCCCTTTACTGGTCATTCATTGGCCGATTGCACTGTCTGTTCACAGACTAAGCCAGAAGTTCTGAAGGTAGGCAGAACAACAAAATCCTCCCGCTGTCTTGTTTTGGAGCAGTTTGCAGAAGATGCTTTGTAAGTAAGTGCTTTGCCCCACACTCCAAGGAGGCCTTGGGAGAGATCTCCAAGGGTGGGCTACAAACCAAGAAACTGAGGCAGAAACCCCAGGCTGCCCCAAGGAACCCCACTCTAGAGGGAAGAGCCAGTCCCCGCCCCACAGAGCCTTGGGTCTAAAGAGGGAGACAGTTTTTGCCTAAGCTCATGCACCCAATCTAAGACGCAAAGGCTAGTCCTGAAGGCTCCAACGTTCAGTCCACTTTTTTCTGGGGTGACTGGACTGGAAGATTGAAGACTAGACATGAGCCGCCCCGAAGAGTAAAGCCCACGAGGGTGGTTGAGCTGTGTGGGCAACTACAGATTCACACCAGAGCTGGGCCCTTCTCTGTACCCAGATGTCAGGCTTGTCTTAGTGTCTTCTCTCAGAAGTTCTCCCAGAAGTTATCACCTACTGGTTAAATTTAAAAAGCTGGCCGGCTGCCCAACGATCCATGCTAGAGGGTTGCTCATGAATGAAAGAAGCGCTGCTGTTCTCTGAGTTGTCTTCCTGGCCCTTCCAGGCTCCCTCTGCTTGGCTGCCTGGCTGCCTGCTGCAGGAGGCCTCTCCTCCAGCCCCAGGCTACACTGTGCTTAGTGTTTCTACAAGTCCTGGGTCAGAGTGATGCCTCCTCCTCTGGCGCTTACCCACTCCCTGAGCACCTGTACCCCAAGCCTTTTTGAAAAGCACTGCTTACAAGGTCTCCCTTTCCCCTCCCAGAACCCCTGCCTGCCAGTCCAATGTGGGGACTGACTGACTGACTTACATTCCTAGCTACTTAGTTGATGGTTGTCTCTGAAGCCTTTCGCCATTCCTTGTTCCTGCTGTGGTGGCCGGAACATCTTTCCTCTAACTTCTCACTACTAGAAAGTGGAAATTTTGGCTCTCATACTGTGGTCAGAAAACTGAGACTAGGGGAGAGTAGGTTAGCTCTGGGGGGTGGGGATTCACATGACTGGTGGTATGGTGAGACATATTCTGATATCCATGTTCTGATTACTTCACCATTCTGCTCATGTGACCATAGACCCCGAGGAACAAGGTGTGTCCTGCATCATGCTGGGTTAGAAAAGGGTCAGATTCAGTTCAATTTTGTTCAGTTTATTACATCGATTGATGTGGTGAGCTCATGTGCACCACGTGCATGCAGGTGCCCTTGTTGGCCAGCAGAGGGCGTTGGATTCCCTGGAACTGAAGTTACAAGTGGTTTAAACTGCCTGTTGTTGGTGCTGGGAACTGAACCTGAGTCCTCTGCCAGAGCAGGATGTACTCTTGAATGCCAAGCTCTCTCTCTCTGGCCCTGACATAAGCCTTGAGGTCACTTCAGTAAATACATAGAAATACAACTGGGGATCCTATAAGATCCCCACAGTTAGCATTGTAGGAGATTGCCAGGTGGTCGTCCCAAGTAGCTAGAACATTTCCCATCCTCCTGGCAATGATGGAAAGAGATTTTATTTTTGTTTTTGCTTGCTTGTTTTTGTTGCTATTGTTGTTTTTTTTGTTTCTGGGACAGGGTCTTACTATGTACCCCTAGCTGGCCTGGATTTTTCTATATAGATCAGGTTGGCCTTGAACTCAAAGACACCCACCTGCCTCTGCCTCCTGAGGGTTTGTTTTTGTTTTGTCTCTTTATTTATTTATTTATTTATTTATTTATTTATTTATTGTGTGTCGTAGGGGAGGGGTGGGTGCGTACCTGTAGTGTGGTACACGTGTGAAAGTCAGAAGATGGTTTTGGGGAATCAGTTCTTCTAGCATGTGGGTCCCAGGCATTGAATTAAGGTCATTACATCAGTCTTGGTGACAACCACCTTTACCCACTGAGCCATCTTGTAGGGCCAGAGAGGGAGAATTTACATAAATGAATACCTAATGAGCCCTATTGTGGCCCTAGTGACCACCGTGTGGAGATTATCTTATACCCCTTGCCTGTCCCCAAGGAGGTCCTCCTTCCTGATAACCAACTGCTCTCACCACTCCCTGGGGGAGATGACCAATCATTCCCCCAACAATTGTGACATTCTCACCAGATGCTAAAGATGGGCCTTCTGAGCCAAGCCAAACCCTCAAAAAGTCCTGTAAGCCCCTCCCATATGTCCCCAGGGTTGTCACGGTCCAGAAGGCAGTGGCCAGTTTAGGCCTGAGACAGGTTATACCTTGCCTGTGTATTCAGAAGACACACCCCTCTAGTGTCTAACAGGCTTCTTGCAGGGTGGTGGGCGGGCTCCTTGACGGTGGCTGCTGTACTATGCTCCTGGGACTCAAAACCAACACCTTGACCTCATTAGCACAATGTTCTAGTCAGCGGTCTTAGGGAGATGTGATGATGTTAATTATGTGCTGATTTATTTAATTCCTGCTCTTGTAAAATGAGTACTGTTTGCCTTCCTTCCCTTTCCCCCCAGGGTTTCTAAATTCCTGGGGGGCATGGCAGGGGGCGGGGCTGCAGCAGCTAGGAAAGTGGACTGGACTCAGAGGTCACACAAACCTAGAGTCATTTGCTAGCTCCAGTGACCCTGAGTAACCTCCTTGAGCCCAGGATTGGGAAAGGATTATGAGTCTGGCGTTGGGCCTGCCTTGGAGGAAGCTCTCAGTAGATCGCAGCCTCTGTTATCATTATTGTTAATTATTATTTTAGTCTATCGATTGAGGAATCATCTCCTTTGCTCCAGGTCTGCACTGAGCAGGCACGAGCAGAGGGGAATCCAGTAGAATTTCCTGCAATGAACAGAGGGCTTCAGTATCTGCACTGCTCACCATGGTGCCCACTCGCCCTGTGCTCTGAGCAGCTGAGGCTCTGAATGGCAGCCAGTGACAGATTCAGAAGAGTCACCTGCATCCTGTGGAGACCGGGCCATGAATGCATATGCAGGGGCCAAAGTTTAGTCAGGGTCCTGGCTTGGTCAGCCACTGAGGAAGTGCAGAAGCAGTATTAGCAGCCGCAACAGTGAGAAAAGTTACTGACACACACGAAATCCTCCTGCCTTAGCCTCTGGCATAGCTGGAAATATAAATCAGTGCCTCTGGAGAGCAGGTCTGTCTGCTCCACTCTCAATATCTCCTGAGTCACAGCACAGGGAAAAAAGAGCCCCTTCCACTGCCCAGGAGACAAGGGGGAACATGAGAACCATGAGGATAAAAAGAAGCACCTCATCTGGTTATACAGAAGACTCCTGGGAGAGGCAGCCATGCTAACACACAGAGAGGTTTGGTGAGCATCTGATGGTGGGGCGTGTCCTTTCTCCGTTCCAGTTACTCCAAAAGGGGAGTTGTAAAAAGTCTGTGTCTCTTCTGAACACTAAGTTTCCATGGACCCATCTGCCAGGTCTGGGCCAGTAGTTGGAGGTGGGAGGGCACTACCAGGAAGCATCGGGCTTCTAAGAAATGGTCCAGGCAGGTGCGAAGCCAGGGCCCAGAGCTAGGTCTTCGGAATTCCCCCTTTCTGTCGACCAGATGAGAAACCAGTTCCTCCATGTCAGCCAGCGGGGGGGTGGGGGTGTGTGGGGTGGGAGGGGGGGAGGGTGGAGGAGTTAGAGGGTGGGGGGAGTTAGGGGGTGGGGGTGGAGGTTTCCCAACTCCAAGACTCCCTGATGTCCTCAGAGGCAAAACCTCAAATTCCTTTCAAAGAATGAGATCCTCTGAGAGTCCCCAAAATTCTTGCCTTCATTCTGGCTTACAACCTCCTGGGCTCTCGTAGGACATGGCAGGGTTAAAGAGCCTCTATAAATTGTGTCTCTTTGTGGATCAGTGGTTCTCAACCTTCCTAATGCTGCGGTCCTTTAATGCAGTTCCTCACGTGTGATGACCCGCAACCCGCAATCTTAATCTTTTTTTTTTTTTTTTTTTTTTTTGGTTTTTTTCGAGACAGGGTTTCTCTGTATAGCCCTGGCTGTCCTGGAACTCACTCTGTAGACCACACTGGCCTCGAACTGAGAAATCCACCTGCCTCTGCCTCCCAGAGTGCTGGGATTATAGGCATGCGCCACCACCACCCAGCTGATGACCCTCAATCTTACCATTCTTTTCATTGCTACTTCATAACTGTCATTTATCCACTGTTATGAAATCATAATGTAAATCTCTGATATGCAGGGTGTCTGATATGTGACTCCCAATGGGATCCTGATCCACTGGTTGGGAACCACTGTTCTAGAGTCTCCTGACCTCCTGTTGGAGACTCCCGCTTCTGTAGCCAGGAGCAACAAGACACCAACCAGAGCCAAGGAGAAAAATCGGCCGTCCAACGTGTAACATCCGGGCATGGGCAAGAGCGAGGGAGGATCATCTCAGCATTCCTTTCTCTGTAAGGGATAGCAAGAAACAGAAGGCCACAATTTGAGAAGGACTTCTGGTTGGTGAGAAATTTGAGATAGTGCACTGTGGGAGGCAGCAGGGTTCAATGCGGGGATCAGGCCCATGGGGACTTGCTCCAGTGGAGTGGTGTTAAGGGATGTGTGGGACTGAGACACACATCAACTGGATTTGGGATGGCCAAGTACTGGTGGTGCAGCCAGACAAGATAACTGACTACCAGCTAGACACATGGCCACCCCTTTAACAGGTCCAGACGGGGCTCCCCACTTCTGCTCAGTCTGCACTACACTCTACTGCGCAACACCTTGGGGGACAATGAGACACTGGGGTTCCTCCTAGAGGTCAACACTGTTCTGACAGGCCCCTGTGTCCTTGCACAGGGAACTTTTTCCCAATCCCATGAAGCCCCTGGCTTCCACAGTAGGATTTCAGCTTTTGAAAGACCCCGGCTTCTGGCCAGCCTACCCAACCATCCAGTTTTGGGTCTGGGGAGGGTTGAGATCACCTGAAGCTGAGGTAGACATGCTCAGCTGGTGAGTAGGTTGACCCTGGGATCCACGGCCTCCTGCCCCATCCCCCACCATATTAATTGCCTTCCTCACTACTGTACCTAACATAAACAACTTAAGAAAGGATTCTTTTTTCTGTTCATCGCTTTATTTTTTACTGTGTGTGTGTGTGTGTGTGTGTGTGTGTGTGTGTGTGTGTGTGTGTGAGGTTCCCACATACTACAGCATGCCCGTGCTTTAGCAGGCAGGCAGATGTACCATAGCAAATATACCGTGAAGAAGTCAGGGGACATCGTGGGAATCAGTTTTCTCCTTCTCTCTTGTGTTGAGATGCTGTCTGTCATAGCTTCTGCTGTCCTGTGTACCCCAGGCTAGCCGGCTGCAGAGCTTCTGGACAATTCCCGTGTCTCCCATCCTGCTCCAAGAGTGCGGAGGTTACAGATGCATGCACCTCAGCTGGCTTTTGATGTGGGTTCTGAGGACTGGACTCAGGTTGTCAGAGTCCAGTCTACCGAACTGTCTCCCTGACTCCTATTTGAGGACACGCTCCATCTTGACAGGGAAGCCGGAAACATGAGGTGGCTGGCCCACGTTGTAGCAACAGTCAGGAAGAAGAGAGAGATGGACGCTGGCGCTCAGATGCCCCTCTCCTTTGGTTTTTATTCAGTCTAGGACCACGGCCCATGGGACAGTGCTAACACAGGGCGGGTGCTGAATACAGGGCAGGTCTTTCTACTCCAACTAATTCTGCCTAGATACTCCCACACAGACACACCTCTGGGTAATTCTAATGTCTGTCAGGTTGACATTGATGAGGCGATACCACACTGTTGTACTTGAGATTATAGGCCCATCTCTCGGACTTTTGGAAGGGACAGGAAGGAAGCTGTCTTTGCTCTAGCTGGCACCTGGCACCAGCTGAACCCTGGGCTGAGTGGCTTTAGAGGCCTTTCCTCCCTTGCACTCTGATTGTGTGTGGACATGACTCTGCATACTGGGCTGTGCACAGCCCATCAGCCAGCCAGCTCAGGCCAGACCTCCGTGTGAGGAAGAAAATGAACCAGAGAGGGCTGGACACCAGACCTAGGAGGACCCAGAGCTAGTAGGGAGGACTGAGAGCTAGGAGGACCCAGATCTAGGAGGGAGGACCTAAAGCTAAGAGGGAGGACCCAGAGCTAGGAGGGAGGACCCAAAGCTAGGAGGGAGGACTCAGAGCTAGGAGCACCCAGAGCTAGGAAGACCAGAGCTAGGAGCATCCAGTAATTATAGTTCAGTTTTAGATACAGAACTCTCTTCATGAGTTCTCAGCCCTCTTTCCCTCATATGGGGGTCCCCTGGGAGCAAGCTGTGCTCCCCATGCCACACTGGCTCAGGAGCAAGACTGGGAACATTGTCACCGCCATCACTAGCTCCAGCCACTAGAAGCATCTTAGAGGAACATCCTGACTCTCCTGAGAAGCTGGGTCAGGGACACCAAGGTATCCTCCCTCCCCTTCCCCTCCCCCCACCCCCCCTCCGCACATCTGCCAGTCCTTACTCAACTAGGGATGGGGTGGTCCCAGGGCAGGACCAGGGCTGGGCTGAGATCAAAGCCAGCTCGTCTCTGACCTCTTCCATCTTCCATTTGTTTCTTTTCCATGTGGTTGTTCTTAAAAGCGACTGCGTGTTTGTGTGCCCCCCCCCATACATCGCTCACACACCTGTACACACATGAGACAGAGGAGTGTTTAGATGTCAAATTGACAGGGGGCGGACACTCAATGGCTCCTTTTCACTGTCCACTTGACTAGATGTGGAATCAACTAGGTGTGTCTGTGAGGCTGTTCCCAATGGGGTTTAACTGAGGCAGAAGACCCTTCCCGAAAGTGGGTGGCACCATCCAGTGGGCTGGGACCCTTGGATTGAATAAAAAGGGCAAAGGAGAAATCGAACTGAGTGTCCACATGTTCTCCCCTCCACTTTTTACTCTGCCTGGACTTGAGGAAACCTGATGACTTGCTCAAGCTACCTTGACTTAAGCCACGCCCCCTTAGGATAGACTCTGCCCCATCAAACCACTAATAAAAAAAAAAACAACAATCCAAAACAAGGAACCTTTCTTCCCATACACTGCTTTTTGTATTTGATGCAATTGATGAGAAAAGTAATGGGTACACATGCCTCTCTCTCCTCCAAGCCCCCTGGTCTCCCTACAGTCTTACCCTTGCCAGAGGCTACCCCAGTTGAGGGGCTCCCCTTCTTCATGGCCACAGAGGACAGTACCCAGCTGCCCACTGCCAGGCACAGAGGATAAAAATACCTAGTGGAAAAATACATGGCTCCAGGTCAAACATTAACCTGTGGGGACTGGTGTGCCAGCCCCAGGTCCCCTCCCAGGCTACCTGACTACCAACACACAGATGGCAGAAATGTCCCCTCCCTCTGGCCATCACCGAAATCCTCAGGTACACACCACCTGTTTCTGACATGAGGCATTTAGAGATAACTGAGTCCTTCTGGATACCCCCACCTCCACCCCAGTTCCACTCCAGGTACGGGTACCACCAGCCCACAGAGTTTGGTGGAGAAAGAGACTCTCCTCCCTCCTCCCAGACTGGGGACAATCTCCCTTTCTATCACCTTTCTCCAAGAGGCAGAGTCTCTTGTAGCTCAGGTTAGCCTCCAAGCTGCTATACAGCCAAAGGTGACCTTGAACTTCTGACCCTCCTGCCTCTACCTCAAGAGCGGTGAGATTACAAGTCTGTTCCACCACACCTGATTTAGACAATGCCAGGGCTCGAACCCAAGGCTTTGGGTGTGCTAGGCAAGCCCCGAGCTACACTCTCATACCTACCCATAATGCTTCCAGGGAGTCAGATGTCCCCCTCTCCCTCAGAGCCCTCAAGGAGGAGAATCCTGGCCCACAGCCTCTCTGTCTAATTTATTTGGCTGCAGAGCTGAGCTCACTTAGACTCTGGAGGGAAGGAAAACTGGAAAGAAGGGGGAAGGAAGAAGGAAGGTCTGATGGAGGGAGGGAGGGCCCTCACATGCTAGATGGCCAGCTGAGAGCTATGGGGGCTAGACAGAAACAAGAAGTGCAACCTGTGCCCAGCAGTTTGCCCTGCACGCCTGTCTCTGGTATTTTCTAGGACTCGGGATGCCAGAGGATGGGTGTTCCTCCCATGGGCCCTCAGGACCTAGTAGCTACCTGACGTTTATTGGCTGGGAGGCCGGCCCCGCCTCCGCCTCCCACACCTGTGCAGGCCAGGGCCCAACAATTCTAGGAACCGTCTGCCCTGTACACTTGAGCTGGGGCCAAGTGCTCCGTCTTCCATCAAGGAAGTTTGACTGTACACCTCACAAAGAAGATGACCTATGTGGACGCACACCTGCCTGTTTCTCCTGCTGGTGTGTGTGAGGGGTGGGGCTGGGGGAATGTGACAGACACCTGAAGCCCAGAAGTGTCTCCAGGGCCGGGGAAGACCTCGTGACCTCTGCGATGCCCACAGCAGTCGCACGGGGCCTGCTGGAGGTATAAATATTAACTTCTAATGGGAAGTAGACGGCTTAAGAGCAGGTCACCAAGGGCCACCGGGCTCCCGGGCTGCCAAGTGTTGGGCTGGCTCTTGGGTTTAGAGTCCAGTGCTGGACAGAGCAGGAAAGCCTGGGACCTGGAGTCTAAGAAGCAGTGAGGCCACCTTATATACAGGAACTCCCACCCGGGCCTGCCATCGGGGCTCCCTGAGGATGTTTCTCACCACGCCGGTGGTCACTGTGTCAGGAAGGACATCTGGAGGCAGCTCCCAAAGGCCTGGCTTAGGCAGGCTACCTAGAAAACCCCATGCATTCTGGGAGTCCCCCGTTTAAAGTCAAATTCTGACCTTTTGTGGTACCTGTCACACAGAAGTTACTCTATTCAAAAAAAAGGGGGGGGGGGTGTTGTGCTCTGCTCTGTGCTTCTGTCCTTGCTGGGCCTCAGTTTCCCTATCTGTAAATGGAAATGTTCACGCTCAGGTCACAGGATGGAATGAGGTACTCTTCATTAGTTGTTGCTTGGGGCTTGCTGGTCCTGTCACTTCCAGCGAGGCAGTCACTGATGCCGGTTTCCTCGTTTGGATTTGGTCCCTGGGGATCTGAGCTGGAGGTTCAAGGCTCCGAGCGAGCGAGAGCGTGGTGTGTTCCTTCCCTCAGCTTGGACACACACCCGCCTCCCCTCCCCGCCCAGCTTCCCTCATTATCAGGCTGACATTTGTTTTGGCTCTCGCAGAGATGACCTGTTGAAATGAACAAAGGCTGAGGAGAGAGACCAAGAATAGAATGGCCGGGAGCCCGGCTCTGGAGGGAGCCGCAGGCAGAGGTGTTGGTCCGTGCCCTGACCTCAGGCCGGAGGAACAAAGCGGCTGGGGCAGGGAGGTGGGTGTGAGGTGGAGGTCAGGACGGGGCTCCCCCAGCTGGGGGATGGGGAGGGAGGGAGGCTTGCATCTGGATGCCATCTGGATCAGAGCAAACACCCAGGGGCCACTCAGGGAAATGCTTGAGAGCAAATCAAACCCTGCCTGAAATCACCACCAAGCCCTTGAAGCTGTGTCTGAGGAAGAGGAATGCGTGGGGGTGGGGAGCCAAAGTTGGGAAGAGGAGGGGAAGAGGAAGCCTAGCCCCGCCCCCAAACTCTGTAGACACCCCCTCAGGAGGGGGTAAGCCTAGCCCCGCCCCCAAACTCTGTAGACACCCCCTCAGGAGGGGGGTAAGCCTAGCCCCGCCCCCAAACTCTGTAGACATACCCATCAGGAGGGGGTGAAGAATGGGGGTTGTCCCAAACATGTAGGGACTTTGTTTGGGGCTTTGCCAAAGAATCCTGGGTACCTGAACCCCTTGTCAGACGCTGGCCCCTTCAGGGATGCTGGTCTTCAGGTCAATGGCTGTTCACCCTGACAGAGCACCTACTGTGTGATAAGCCCAGAGACTCTCCATAAGTGTGGCCCAACCCATGCGGGTCCTCTGGAGTCTGACAGACTGGGTTTGATTCCTTGTTTCTTCCAAAGGGGCATTCCCGATGGCCAGCGCACTTGATCCAGATATTCTTATATCTGTTTTAGCTGTTGTTTATCTTGCAGCTCGTTGGGGCCCTGGAAGCATGCATGGCCAGTGCCAAACTTGGGGCAAGGCAATGGCTTCTGGGAGACCCTCAAATCTTTGTGGTCTGGGGACCATACTTTCTTGGACTGTAGCAAGCAGATACTGACCTAGCACTTGCTTATGACACCTCGAGACAGGAGCCAGGACATACCCCAAGTCACCAGACACCTGTAGCATCCAGACACACCAACTCTTTCCTATCATCTCCCCACAGACCAGGCCAGGCAGGCACCCTACAGTATGGGCACATGTGTGCAAAGATATAGGTATCTTTGTGTGTGCCACAAGGATGTATACATGTATGCTTGTTTATGTACGTTAGTCTGTGTTTATGTGCATGGTTTTTGTCTGTGCAAAGGTGTACATGAGTTTTCCGGTGTGAGATAAATGTGCACATGTGTGACTGTATTTGCATGTAGTATGCAAATGTGACTTGCATATTTATGTATGTATAGGTATAGATTTATATACAAATATATGCTTTTTAAAAATTTATCTTTAATTGCATGTAGGTATACGTGTGAGAGGGTATGTGCATATCTGAGGAGGCCAGAGACATCCAGCCCCTTAGAGCTGGAACTACAGAGGGTTGAGAACAACTTGATGTGGAATTGGGTCCTATGCAAAAGAAGCCAGCACTCTGACCTGCTGACTTGGCCTTTCTGAGCCCCAAGCTGGACCCACACCTGCTGGGCTCTGTGCTGCCTGCCATGCAAGGCCTGGCATAGGAAGTGGGGGAGTGAGCAGGCTGCCGAGAAGCACAGGGGCCTGCTGAGCCCCACCCGGGTCAGCCTTCCCTAAGCACTCTCTACAAAAAGACAAAATGGAACCCGGCACACAGAAAGAGGATGAAGACCGACCGAGAGGAGGAAGATGGTCCAGGCACCAGGGGAAATCAGGTGGGTGCAGACCATCTAGCCGGGGCACACTTGTTCCTGGACTGTAAGTTATTTCACTGGCTTGTGCCTCGGCTCCTCCATCTAGAAAATGGGGCCATAGCAGTACATACCCCAGAAGGCTACTGTCAAGTCTGAAGCATGTTGATACAGAGAAAAGACTTTGTGCTTCGAACTACAAAGTGCCTCACAGATGTTAGCTGTTACTGCTTTCCGAACACGAGAGTCGCTGGGATATCTTTAGATACACAGAAAATTATGATCAGCAACTCCAGGGAGAATGAAAAGTATGCAAAGGAAATAAAAAGGAGGAGCCTGGCTATCTATCGGCACTTCCCCAGGGCCACCTGCCACTCCCATCTCCCCGGGATGACCTGGGGAGGGGGCTGAAGAAATGGGGTGCAGGTAGGCTATGGGCGGGACCATCAGGGGACAGGACAGTATAAGGAATTCTGTTTCTGCTACTTAATTGCTTAATAGACACTGATGTGTTTGCGAGGAACCTTCTGGACTTAGCAAGGATAAAGGAATGATAAAGACTAAGAGAAACGAAACAAAGTCATTCAGTGCATCAGGGAGAGAACTGAATTTCAGCCACAAAATACCGATGAGTTTTATGAGCTTTAAGGCTAGAGCGGGCAGCTTCAGGGTCTTTCTCAGACACCACACATTCTAGGGGCTCCAGAGGGCACCAGAGCAGAGGGGTTTCTCTCGCTTAGCCTCCTGCTTAGCCCAGAGATGGCTTGAAGGCAGAGTTGGAACATGTCCTAACAGCCCAGCTCTGGGTTTTAGAGGAACCAGGCTGGGGACCACAGTGGTTGTAACTGCCCTACCAGTTCCCTCCCTCCCCCAGAGAACCAGCCCTGCGCTCATCAGTTTAAAAGAACGGCTGAGAAGACATGTGAATGTTGTTAACCAAATGCACATGGGACTCCAGTGCATTGCTGTTAAATGGCCTTCACGTGTTCTAACTCCTCTTCAGTTTAACCCACACAGCAGCCTGTTTTGATGTCCATAGTAAGTTAAACGGAGCTCATAGAAATTAAGCAAAATTGCCAAAGCCACACAGTGGGTCCAGAGCTGGACCTCGGGCAGCCTGACCCTTATAGTTCTGTCCCGATTGCTGATTTCTCAGGGAAGCCACAGAAGCAGAGTGAGAAAGGAGGCGGCATTCCTGGCTTTTAGAGGGGCTATAGGAAGGGGACAAGCCACAGAGGGAGCAGCTGGCATCTAGGCCAAGCTAGATGGCCTTGACAGACATGGCCAGGGGGGGACTGGGTTCCCAGAGAGGCAGGGATTATCGGGCCAGGCATCCCTGCCAGGGCCCTAGCAACCAAGCTCTGTTTGGGCTGCCTGTGCCTGTGCCTGGCCAGGTGGTTGGTAGGGCAAGGCAGAGGCAGAGCCACGGCCTAAAGGCCTTGAGATGCCGAGCTGCTGACTTCAGTTCTCAAATCAGTCCGAATCCTAGTTCCTAGTTCCCAACAGGAGCACACCTGCCTGTCTGTCCCCCTTCCCGAATCATGTCTGTCTCTCCACAAACGTTCACGAGAGCTCAGAGTGAGGGAGAAACTGGCTCTGCGTCCAGGATGTTGAAGCTGGGCATCTCTCAGTTGCATGACCTTATATGAATGGCTCAATAGCTCCGTGCCTCAGTTTCCTCTTTGTAAATGAAGGTTATAACAGCATGGATATCAGGGTTGGGAGGACTGAATGACTTCATATATGTAAAGTGCCTGTCCTGGCCAGCTTGACACAGCCTCGAGTCCCCTGAGAGAAAAGCCTCAATTAAGAATAGTGCAGATCAGTTTGTTAATCAAAGCACTAGAGCCCAGCCCACCGTGGGCAGCACCATCCCTAGGCAGTGAGTCCTGGGCTGTATATAAGAGAGCTAGTGTGGTTCCCCACACTTTAATCCCAGCGCTGGGGAGGCAGAAGCAGGTAGATCTCTGAGGCCAGCCTGGTTTACAGAGTGGGTTCCAGGACAGCCAGGGCTACACAGGAGGAGGAGGGGTGGGGAAGAAGAGGAGGAAGAAGAGGAAGAGGAGGAGGAAGAAGAAGAGGAGGAAGAGGAGGAGAAAAGCAGAAGAGGATGAGAAGGGGGAAAAAGAAGATAAGACGATGATGTCAACAGAGAAGAGAAAAAGAAAAAGGAAAAGGAAAAGGAAAAACTAGCCAGCTAAGTGTGAACCTGTGCGTGAACAAGCCCGCAAGCAGTCGTCCTTTGTGGACTCTGACTTTGAGTTCCTGCTTGAGTTCTGCTCTAACTCCCCTCAACGATGGCTGTAACCTGGGCATATAAGCCACATGCATTCTCTTCTCTCTTAAAGAGTGTTTGTCATAGCAACAGAGAATAAGCTAGAACGGTGCCTGGTCTGACGCATATGCTTAGTTCATCTGTCCGTCTCTGGGTTGCTTCGCTGGGAACACTAAAGATACAACACTGAATACAACACCCCTTGCTGATGTCCAGCAGTGGTACCCAGAGGAGTGAGAGCTGCCTGTTGGACCTCATGAGGTTTTCGGTTTATAGAAGGGACGCAGATAAGTGACCACTGAATGAGACATAATTGAAAGGAATGTGCCTGACCTTGAGTACCTAACAACGGGCCACTGGTTAAACTGAAAGCTAGACCTTTGCTCATGGCCTTGGACGGTGGGGGCTGGTGGCTTCTGCTTTCCCTTCAGTCAGGGAGAGCACTGACAACCCCACGTAAGGGCTAGAACATCGGGATGAGAAGAGAAGGAGAGGCCAGGGCAGTGTGGACGCCACCCCCTCCAGGATAGGGACTCTGCGAGTGGGAGCCATGCCCAATGCAAAACCACACAGGTGGGGGGCCTTGCTTTCTTGTCATCCTTCAGACTGCTTCAGACACTCCTCCACTTTGCTAACCTCATAACCAGATAGATACACTTTCTAGCCCTTAAGGTGGACACTAGTGGTATGCTGTATCAGTTAACTTGACTCATTGCTAGGTCCGAATAGCCTGACAAAAGCAACTTATTAAGGGGGGGAGGGACTTAGTGTATCGATGTGGGAAAGCGTGGTGCCAGGTGAGGCAGCTGCTACAATGTGTCTGCAGTGAGGAAGCAGAGACTGCGGGTGCTCTGCTCACTGGCTCCCTTCAGCCCACGGGTTCGTACTACCTACACTCAGGATAGATCTTGCCAACTCCGTTCTCCTAACCTATATCATCTCATATAAACAGGGCCAGTGGCTTGTCTTTTCGGTGTTTCTACTGCAGTGGTTCTCAACCTGTGGGTCCCAACCGTAGAGGGAGGGAACAACCCTCCCACAGGGGTTGCCTAAGGCCATGGGAAAACAGATGCTTACATTATGATTCACAACAGTAGCAAAAATGACAGCTATGAAGTAACCATAAAAATGATTTTATGCTTGGGGGAGGGTCCACCCCAACATGAGGAACTGTCTTAAAGGCTCCCAGTGTTAATCACTGTCACGGGGCCTATTAAGGTGACACTCAAGTTAGCCATCACACATGGTTTTCTATGACTTGACTCCTTGATGGCATGGGTGGTGGTATTGCTGAGGACAGCAATGATAGATATATGTCTGTCTCATGAATCCTTGAGTAGTTTAGGGTCTTCCTCAGGCTGTGACCTCCCTGTCACTGGGCAGTTTCTTGCGCTGTCCTCTTAACCCACATATATCCAGGTATACCATCTGACCCTTACCGTAATCCCAGTGTGTCTCTCACCCCACCCCTGAGCCTTTCTTCATGCTGTGGAAATTTACTGAGCATCTATTTGATACCAGGGATCATCTACAACCTTCCGGTGTAATAGGAGAGGTTCTCCTGTGTAGATGATTCTGGCATGGTGGTGCATCACTGTAATCTTGGCGATCAAGAAGCTGAAGTTGGAGTTGGCTATGAAAACTTGGGGACCTGAGTGCAGAGCTTCCCCCCCCCCCCAGTACCACGTGATAAGCCCAGGACAGAGGCATACTCTAAAACCCCAGTGCTGGGGGAGGGGCAGCCGGTTCCTAGCACTCACTAGACATCTAGCCTTGTTAAACTGGTGAGTTCCTGGTTCAGTGAGAGACTCTGTATTAGTCAGGGTTCTCTAGAGTCACAGAACGTATGGGTAGTCACAGAAGGTAAGGGAATTTGTTGATGACTTACAGTTTGTAGTCCAACTCCTCAACAATGGTCAGCAACCACTGTGGATGGAAGTCCAAGGATCTAACAGTCCCACAAGGCAAGCAGGCAAAGAGAGAGAGAGAGAGAGAGAGAGAGAGAGAGAGAGAGAGAGAGAGAGAGAGAGAGAGAACCTTCTTCCATTGTCCTTGTATAGTCTCCAGCAGAAGGTGTGGTCCAGATTAAAGGTGTGTGCCACCTCACCTGGATCTGGGACTCGCTTTGTCCCAGATGACCTTGAACTCAGAGATCTCACAGTCTTAATCTTCTGGGATTCATAGCCACTACGCCTCAAAATATCCATGCTAAGATCGAGGTCAGAGTTCATTCCAAATGTAGTCAAGTAGTCAATTAGGAATAGCCACTACACCCTGTCTCAAAAAAAAAAAAAAAAAAAAAGCAGAAAGCAATGGTGGAAGACATCTAAGGGTTTCTATAGTTGTGACAAAATACCATGCCCAATAGCAACTTGAGGAAGAAAAGGTTTATTTCAGCTCACAGCTCTCAGGTCATCCCATCACTGAGAGAAGTCAGCCCAGGAACGGGAGCTACAGACTGAAACAGAGGCCTTAGAGAGAGGCTGCTGCTCACGGGCTTGCTCTTCAGATTTGCTGAGTGGCTTTCAGACGGCACCAGAACCACTGGCCCGGGGCGGTGCTGTCTGCAGCGAGCTGGACACCTCCCCATCAATCATCAATCAAGGAAAGGACCTACACGCTTGCCCACTGGCCAATCTGGTGGGGACATTTTCTCTATCGAGGGTCTCTCTTGCAAAACGACTCTAGCTTGCTAGTTGACATAAAACTATAGGTCACAGCCTCCCAATATCAGCCTCTGGACTCTTCATACACACATGTACAAATGCATATACCACACAGATACACACAAAACACACACACACACACACACACACACAGAAGGAAGGAAAGAAGGAAACAGGTTTTGAGAGGTTAATGAAGAGCTAAAAGCTAGAATGTAGAAACTAGAAGCCAAATTGTACAACTCCAGAACCTAGGACATTGGCTAATATCTCGTATCAATCTCCCTGCTGCGTTGCTAATGAGAGTGACATTACCCAGAACATTCACTGCACTCCCCAAGGGCCAAACATTACTCTCAGAGTTTCCCTTGTCCCAACTCCTTCTGTCCTCACACTGGAGCATACCAGCTTGCCCCAGGCACACGGCTAAGTGTAATGGAGCCAGGCCCAGAACCCAGGCGGTGTGGCTGCAGATAGACTTCCGCATGCTGGCCAGCTCCCAGCCAGCTCCCAGGGAGACAGCGCGCTGTTTTAGCACAGAGAAACCCTCTGCGCTTCGGCAGAGGTAAAGCAGAGTCCAGAGCTACAGCCTAAGCTGAAAAAGAGCTTGTTTCTAAGGAGCTGTTGTCTAAGGAGCAATAGTAGTGTAGACCTGGCTGATCTTGGGGGACACGGGTGCTGGGGCCTGAATGGAAAGCGAGAAGTAGATCCTGGTGTCAGTGAAGAGAGACTAGAGTGGGTGTGACCTGAAGCTATCCTGGGTCCCAGCACAGGCCTGAGCCCTCTCATACTGCTGGCTTACTGCTGGGGCTAGCACTCAAGACATCCAGGCCCTTGGAGAGAATTAAAAAGGGGCATCCCACCACTGATGGCCTCAGTCCCCGATCCGACTGCCAGAACTATACTATCTGCAGGATCAAACCAGAGGAGTCCGGAGTGAGTCCTGGTTCCAGGAGGCTACAAACAAGGGACTCTGGCCCCCTCCTGGGATTCTTGTTAACACAGTCTCCAAGGCCCGATCGACCATGGGGCTGGATGCTGCCTCACAGGAAGTTTGGCACGAGCTCCTGGAAACTATACTTCTGTTAATTTAAAATTTATTTTTAGGGCTGGAGAGATGGCTCAGCACTATTCACACAGGCCTGAAAACCCGAGTTCAGTCCCTAGAAACCAAGTAACAAGCCAAGTGAGTCGGCTCACATCTATAATCCCAGCACTCCAGCAAGTTGGGGCAGGGTGGGAAGAAGGGTAGAGACAGGAGAATTGCCTGGTGTACCTGATACAGAGAATAAACAAGAGAACCCCTGACCTGGTAATGTGGAAGGAAGAACTGAGCCCCTAAGGGTGTGTGACTACTACATGTTCACAGGCCATGGTATCGTGGTTCACACGCTAAGCAACATTTAGTACAGATTATTTGCATATGTTTTTGCAAAAGAAATAAGTTTTAAAGAGAAGGCCAGCTTGCGGTTGGAGACCACAGTGAACAACAGGTCTCCCTCCTGACCTTGCTCCGTCCTGGAGGCCTCCCAAGGGTAGCTAGCTTCTTGCCTTCCTCACGGAGACGCTCTGGGAACATATAGAGCTCTATCCTGACAGGTCGATCTGGATTGTTTTTCCTAACTTTATGGCCCAGTCAGCATGTTTTTTAAGCAAGTCAGCTTAATTTGCATGAATCCTCATCAGAGCTGGTAGCTCTAGATTCAGATCTTAGCTGACTTTGGAGGGTTTAAATGACCTTGGTCAAGATCCATGACCTCCCCGACCTCAAACCTCAGCTTTCTCATGCAGAGAGAGAGGTAACAATGGCAACCGCCAGTACCTGAGCCTGAACCCACCCCCAGCACCTTAAATAAAAGGTCTAGGACAGTGACCACTGGACATCTAGAGGCAGGAAGACCCCCCAGTGCTGGCCTGCCAGTCAGCAGCAAGTCCAGCCAAGTCAATGAACTCCAGGCTCAGCGAGGGAGCTGTCTCAAGAAACAAGAGAGTGATAGACCGTCCACATTCAAGCATGTGCATCACACACACACACACACACACACACACACACACACACACACACGCACACGCATACGCACGCGCACGCGCACGCAGGGACATGAACACATCCAAGAAGTGACTTCGCTCTGTGCTCCCTCAGAGAGGATAATAACAGAGAGACGAAGAGACAGTAAAACCCAACAGAGAGCAGGAACTCAGAACTGTGGGAAAGGCTGTGACAGCACCTGCAGACAGCAGTGCTGGAGGCTGACCCCTACCAGCTCAGCCCTGCGGAAACCTCTGGAGCTGTCCCCACCAGCAAGGAGGTCTAGGTGACACCAGCAGCCCTTTGATAGGAGCTTCGTGGTAGAAGTGACAGCCAGATGTAATCCCCCCTTCTAAGGACTTTTGAGCTCTGGGAAATTGTGCATGGCCACGTATTCTGCATGCTGACAGGGGATACTTCAGGAAGTTGGGCCAATGGGGCAGATACTTACTTTGCAGAGTAACTTACTGCTTGTTGGGAAGGCTGATGCCTCCAAAGGCTGCTCAGCCCTGATGGAAACTGGGGCTCTCTGGGGTACACATCCCTAAACAGATCTGGGGGAGTTGCCTTTTCAGGCCTAAAACTAGCTAGAGAAAAGATTGAATGGAATAAAAAAAAAGTTGAGGAAGATTTGCATTGGACAGGAGTTTATGTCCCATCTCAGAGGTATGTGTGATTTCCCATGCCTTAGCAACAGGACTGAAAGGAAGCTTATGTCTGTGAGGAGACCAGCCCAGCAGGATGAGTGGTGGCCCCTGATTGCAGTCCCAGTCCTGAGAAGGCAGAGGCAGGAGTTCTCTAACCTGGGAAACCCGTGTCAACAAAATAAATCTCAGGAAAGATTTGTTACATAGCAATACCCTCTAAAGTCATTGGGCTCTTTTTCCTTCCACCAAATAGTGGGTTAGGATTTGCACTCTATTAGAAAATGAATTAATAGTCATTATTTTTCAGTGGCTCCCTGAAGTAGGAGTGGTTTGTCAAGACTTTTTGGTGTTGAGAATAAAATTGGACACTAATTAATTGAGGTTTTTTCATTTTGTTTTGTTTTGTTTTGTTTTTCTTGAGCTTCTGTTGGGTTACCAGGCCTGGCCTTGGGCTCTGGGGTGGAGTCATCACAGAAGGCAGGCCAGAGTCCCTGCTCCTAAGCAGTGGGAATTCTAGATTGTTCTAGAAATAAATCCTCCGGTTTGGGAAGCCAACGTTGTAGACCCAAACAGGCCCCTTTCCCAGCTCTCCGTTACATGGCCAGGCCAGATATCCCAAAACCCAGAAAAGTGCAGCCAATCCAGCACTGTGACTCACACTCCCCTGAGCCTATGAGCCCCAGTCTGGTTCTGACCTGCAAGACTTTCATAAGATGAGTGATTGACATTGCTGACCAGGTGTTCAAAGTCCCCAAGGACAGGTCATGCAGGCCATGTCTCCCTCAGACTGGGGCCCGCTGAGGACAGGCTGTGTCTCCCTCAGATTGAGGCTCTCTAAGGAAAGGCTGTGTCTCTGTCGACCAAAGGCTCCCTTTCTTGTCTTTTCTTCCAGGCAGTCTCTATGGAGATGGGATGTTTTACTCCATTTCTGAGGCAATGGTCAGCTAATTAAGGACTGAGCAGGATTAAACCCAGTTCTCAGGATGCAGCCTGAAACCCTTCCTTCTGTGCAACACACTCTGTCTCCCAATGATCCCTGTGGGTCTATGAGCTTGGCGGTGGGCTCTGCTGTTTTTCACAAGTGTCAGGAAACGAGGCTTCCAAGACAGCTGCTGCCCCATCACGGGAAGGGGCCGTTCAAGAGCTGACACTTTATAACTCATCTCCCCCACGGCGCTATTAGGCAAGGGAGGCATGTGCTTTTCTGAAAAGCCTCACGGTTTAGCTACAGGATTAGTTCTAGCTCATTTACTCACAAGTCTACTGGCCAAATGCTACAACCAGAAAAGCCCATCACCCTTCGTGATCAATGGTTAATAACCACTGTTGGGCTTCATGAGAAAATGTCCTGGCCAGCCAGCACAGAGGGAGTCACAATGACTCCAGTAAGCCTTCACAGCTCAGCTCCAGTGTCCCCATCAACCTACCCTGCCTGAAGGTGACACTCTAGCCCTGCAGGTGACTTCCATATATACACCTGCCCACCCAAGGACAGTGGGTCCCACGGGAGCAATGCCTTCTGCTGGATCTTTATGAGCACTGTCTTCGGCCATCTACCTAGGGCATCATAGGGATTGGTCCTGTCTCCTATAGACTGGGGCTCCCTGAAGACAGTCTACCTCTTTCCCCATGCCCACCTCAGTGTGAGCCTCTCTTGTCCAGCAGGATTCAGAGCTGGTTCCAGCAGAGGACCCAGGCACCGGACTCGTTCGCAAACAAAGAACAGATCTGCATCCTACTGGCAGACACCAAGGATAACCCGACTTGGCCCTTTAGGAATTAGTCTAAAATATACGATTGTATTTCAGGAGCCTTAAGGGTGTTTCTGAAACCTTGGGGCCCAAGACAGTTATAACATATGTCCGTTTTAGGCTTTGGAAAATAGGGCGCTATAATTGGAAAAGTTAGCACAGCCTTAAGTACAGGGAGCCGGTCTCTTTACATCTCAAATACCAGGTATTTAGGTGGCTTTCTTGGAACCTGGCATTAGGGACACGTGTGAGTGGGCCAGGCTCATTCCTGAGGAGAGAGCGGGAGAGCCTGGTGAGGGTGTTCAGTCAGGCACAACAGACTGATCTGTAAGGCCAACTGCCTCGAACCCCAGACTGCTCCTTTCTCCTCCCCTTCTCTTTCCCCAGGCCCTAGGGCCACATGTAAACTCAGGGTAAGTATCGTACCCTAAAGCATGCCAGGTCTTGGCTGTGTCTGAGGATGGGAAACGGGACTCCTGTGACCTGCCTGAGCACAGCCCTTGTGCCCTTTGGGTGCCAACACCTAACCATCCAGATTCAAATCTTACCGTGCCCACTCAGGCAAGTTTCCTAACCTCTCTGGGCCTTTATATACATGTTCATAAAACCTGATGAAAGTTCTAGTACCTACTTCCCAGAGTCGTTGGGATGATTAAGGTGGTAATTTACGTAAAGCGTTTCACACCATTCCTGGCACATAGTAAGGACTCAGTAAATATTACCTGCTATAATTATATTTTAAATGAGTTAAAATATTCCCAAAGCAATGCTTTGTTAGACCTTGAATTTGTGACTAGGTCTCCCTTTGACTCCCACTCAGATCTAGGGAATTGTTCTTTGTCTACTCTGCATTTGCTTGTGTATTGATTTATTCATTTCTCCACACAACACACTCATGTGAGTTGTGGGACTCATCACAGCCTTCAAACCCCACATAAAGGACTTAGAGTCTCTGCTGCATGGGCAGACACCATCCCTGGACCCCACAGCCTCACCCATAACTACAACTCTAAGCAATACATTTCACCACAACTTGGTAGTTTCAACCCCTTTTCAACAGGGGTTGAAAGGATCATTTGGTTTCTGGGGGGAGAGGCTATGGCTCTCCAAGACCTCCAAGAGCACCCCAAGTTCCTGTGTAGCATTTTAGTGTCAAGGAGTGAGGGCGGACAACACATCTGCCTCTTGATGTAGAAAATAAAAGCACATAGAGGTTTTCCAGTCAACGCCAAGGGTTGCCCACACGAGTTTGCTTGACATGGGTTTGCCTTGGTTGCTGATGCTGCCTAACAAGCCACCCCCAAAGCTAGCAGCTTCAAACAATCATTATTTATTTGATCATAAGTCTGTAATTTGGACAGGGTGTAGCAAGGGCAGCCTGGCTTTGCTCCATAAGACCTCATACCAGAAAGTTACATTGGTAAATTGCTTCACTCTTGGGCTGGCAAGGTGGTACAGGCTGGGGTTGAGTCTCTGTTCTTTCTGACATGGTCTTTCCTCGTGGTCGGGCTACTCAAGATGGACGCTTGGTTTCAGAGACTAAACATCCCAGCTAAACCCAATGAGATAAGCTAGGATGTAGCTCCATTAGTAGGGTGCTTGCTTACCCCTCACAAAGCTGGAAGTTTGATCCCCAGCACCACATAAAACACATCATGGTGACACATACCTATAATGCCAGTACTTGGGAGGCAGAGGCAGGAGGATCAGGAGTTCAAGGCTATTTTTTACTACATTAGTGAGTCCAAATCCAGCCTGGACAACTTGAGATCCCGTCTCAGCAAGACCAAGTGAATTCTAAGAGGACAAGACTCAAGCACTTCCGAGGCTCTGAGTTCATCATACTATGTTCCATTGGCTTTGGCAAGTCACAGATGAGTCTAGGGTCATTGTGAAGAGTGGGGTGACCTTGCAAGAGTATGGGTGCTCTGGTGGATGACAGATGAAGACCACCAAAGCTCAGGAAAACATGGAGTCCTGGGCCCAACCTGTAACCAGATATATCTATGGAGGTCCCAGGATGACCATTCCATTGAGAGTCTTTTGACACTGTAGCAAAGAAACTCTGAAATACAGAGCAAGATAGGAGAGATGCTCTCAGTTTCACACAAATAGTAAAAGTAGGTGACTTCATGAAGTGAAGTGGAGGTTTAAGGATCGCAGGATCCCAGGCCCCATCAGTCTTGTGGCTCTCTGATAGTCTCAGCATTTCGTGTTTAGCTTTTAACATGCGGTCCAAAATGACTGTGCCAATCCCTACTCTATCCAGGCCTTTGCATTCTTGCCAGTAGGAAAAGGCTATGCCATCGATGGGACCTAAACAGCTATATCTGCATGAGCCACAGGAAAATGTAGGTTTCGGTAGAGAGCTTTGCATCCAACCTAAATTTTTGTTACTACAGAGAAAGAAAATAAGTACAGAATAGCAACTGATCATCTCAGCCCTAGGAAACGAGGACTAGCTCTGGCCCCAGAACAATCTGTCTACCAGTCTTGAAAGTCAAGAGTGACTATGTTCCTTACACCAAAAACAGAAACTTTTTAAAACACTCTTAATCTACGGCTCATGATACAAGGCCCCGTGGCCCCAATGGATCCTACTGGTTTACACGGAGGAAGTACCACGTACTACTTCTGGCTTTATCAGTTTCCTTGGCCACGGCAGTCCTGAATGTCTCTGGGGTCTGGTGGAAGAGGGTGCCGTAAGAGTCTATCACAGCTCCAAAGAAGAATCTAAGAATCCAATTCTTAGCCGAAGCTCTATAGCCAAAGCCAACAAGGGGCTAGGCCCTAGCTCTGGATTGCAGAGGCCAAAATCAGAGGTGGCACAAACCTGAAACCTCGTGGTCAGAGAACACCTCCGACCACTCCCGTCCACCCACTTCTACAGCTGTCAACAGCTGGCAGGAAGAGTAGGCCCAGTGCAAAGTCATCTGCCTGTCAAACAAAAGTGGATCAGCTGGCTGCCTGACATCTCTGCCAATCTTGACTGCCTAGGACACATGTCTGTCCTGGTCTGGAGCCCTCAGTGTCTCTGTCCTCGTAGCTTGCTAACCCCCAGTTTTACTGTCTCTGATGGAAGGCATCCTATTTAGTGCTGGAGTTGTGAGAGCTACAGACGCAAAAGCTTTGTCCCAAAGTCTTTGAAGTAAAAAGGCGTGTGCGCAGTCCTTCCAGACCTGGGATAAGGTAAAGCCACCAAACAACAAAGAGAAGACGGGGGATATGACATCAGCTGCACAGTGTAAGCAGCACACTCGAGCTCCTGAAAATGACTGGCTGGTCCATTCCTAATGAGGAGCTTCAGAGGAGAGAGCAAGCTCAGAATGTCCTGTGTAGAAAGGCCCCTGCTGACCAGCGTCCAGTCCAAGGATTATGTCAGAAGCATTGGTAGGAAGCCGGTTGACCATCCCTCCCCACAGGCTGAAAGGACAAAGGAAAATTAGGGAGCCTCCACCCTTCCTCCACCCACAGGCCCCTCAGAATCTCATTCCCACACATGACACTGATACCCGGGGCATGTAAGCCACACAGCAGCACAAACAAGAGAGATCCTGCCTGACTGCGGTGAGTGAACTGAACCCTGAATGTTGTCCTCTGACCTCCACATGCAGAACATGCATCCACACACACAAATGCATGCACATGCAAAAACATGCACAAATAATAAAATTAAAAACAACATATAAAAACATTTCTTTCCTATCAATAATCAAAGAAACATAGATAGATAGATAGATAGATAGATAGATAGATAGATAGATAGATAGATAGATAGAAATATAAAAATTAACATCTATATTAATCTTTAAGGGACTGGCAAGATAGCTCAGGGGTTAGGTTGCTTCCAGGTCTGACAGTCAGAGTTCAATCCCTGGAACCCACATGAAGGAAAACAAAATTGTCTCCTGGGAGTTGACCTCTGACCTCCACATGGGGGCCATGGTATATGTGCATATACATACATACATGCATACACACACACCAAATAGATAGATAGATATAGAGAAAGAAAGAGATAGATAAATGTAGTAGAAAGCAAAATGTTTAATTTAAAAATATACTTATTTGTGAGTGTGTATATGTGTGTGTGCACACGTGTACGTATGGAGATAAGAGGACAAATTGCAGGAGTGAGTTCTCTCTGCCACTAGGATTGAACTCAGATTTTCAGTCTTGGTGGCAAGCGCCTTTAACTCCTAAGCCATTTAGCTGGTCCTTAAAATATTTTTTTTCTAGCAAAGTGCAGGCTGGGACATTACGGTAACTGTTCACCAATCCTTACTACCTGTACCTTTCGGATCTCCTACCTGTGCCTGCCCCACCATGACTTTTTGGTTTATTTGGCCCTTATTTATAGGGTACCTTTCCCCTGATTCAGATGAGCCAGTCAGATTTCCTTCTGCATGATTTGAATCCAAAGACACAGAAAGAAAGGACTAGAGCAGCTGTTGTGAGTCTGAGATATCCCTCCCAGGGCGCACTGGCACCCATCGTGGGAGTCTGTGTGAAATGACTTTCCCACCAGTTACCGTCTGCACCTTTGATCTCATTTAGGCTTTTGTGCCTCAGTCTTTTCATCTGCAAAATAGGGGTAATGATGACTTTGGTTCCATGGTGTGGGTGGGAAAATTACCTGGCAGAGGACCTGGAACAAAGTAAGACCTCAGAAACGGTGAGCAGACAAGATGGGGGTGGGGAGAAAAGTGGAGCTGGGAGAGTCTGGGTGGTAACTCAGCTCAATTCCCAGTGCTGCGGAAGTGCGGGCTGTGATTCCAGCCCATGGGAGGCAGGGGCAGGGGCAGGGGCAGGGGCAGAGGAGTACTGGCCAGTCTGGGATGCATGAGAACTCAGTCTCAAAAGGAAAAGTAAGAAAGCAAGGAGAGGGGAGGAGGGGAAGGGGAAGAGGGAAGGAAGGCCCCAGGCTGGAGGCTGTGCCTGCTGGCGTCCTGCTCTGAGTTCCCTGAAACCTGACTGTTTGGCTCAGACATGCGCTGTATCTTTATATTACACCCTCCCTTGCTAACTTCTGAAGCAATTTGGCAAGCCACATCAAATAGCACCAACACAGCCTTAACCCGCCAGCCCAAGCACTTATCTTACAGAAATAATTAATAAGAAGGAAAAAGCCACATGCCCAAAGATATCCATGGAAATCTTATTTAAAAGAAGGACAAATTGGAAGCCTTCAAATGTCCAGCGATTAGGGAACAGAAAGGGTCTGAGATGGAATATTACGCAGCCATTAAAATGGCAAATATGAGGCAACGCAGTAGCATCAAATATTTAAGAAATAATAGGTGATGGAAGCAAAATATAGAACTGAAGCAGACTCATTACACTGGGCTTTTAAAATGTGGAGGTGTGCAAACAGGGCTGAGTGGAATTGCTGGAAATGACAAAAGCAACCTTATTCTTTGGCTATCCCCACTCTGATGGTCTTTGGAGGGAAGGGTCCATTTCCTGAATGCCCCTGAGGCATCCCGATCTCAGGACAGAGAAAGCAGTGCTCTCCAGCCTCTTCTTGCCAGCCTCCACCCGCCTCTCTGGGGAAAGGATGTTCAGGACCGGCTGCTGGTATTTTTAGCAAGGCCTCTTGCAGTCCAGTGTTCTGGGGGTAAAAATAGCTGGGGTGGAAGGCACTGCGCTAACTCTGCTGCTCTCTGCCCCCACCCTGGACCAGGCGCCTCCCGGTCTTGGAGCCATGGCTTTCCGCTGCCTGACTCTGGCTCTGTCCCATCTCTGAGGTCTCAGTGGCCAAGAAAGAATGTTCTGGTCTGGTACATCTTGCTTTGGCCAGCCCGTGAGAGCCAAGTGCTCCATTTTACAGGTAAATACACTGAGACCAGATAGAAGAAGCCTGCTGGGAAGCAGAGGGCCAAAGAATCCCGTGCCCACCTACCCACCCCCTTCCCTGTCCGGCCCGTGTATCCCTGCCTTTTCATCTGATGCCTGTCACTCATAGAGGGGAGAATCCCAAGGGATGCCCCCCTCCTGTGAGCACAGAGGCAGAAGGGGACCAAGGACTGGAAATGGTGCGGCATGCACTCAGTTCTTGGTCTGTGGTTTGTTAGCTGTGGGATTGGGACAAGTCACCTTCTGCTCCGAACTGCAATTTGTCTATAAAACGAAGGAGCTGGCCAAGACCAGCTCTTGTGACTTTTTGCCTGATTTTTTTTTAAGTGTCTCCTGTAACTCAGGCTGCTATGCAGCAAAGACCCTGAACCTCTGATTCTCTTCTGTCTATCTCCAGGGCTGGGATTAAGGACTTGTGTTCCCATACCCTGTTTGCGCAGGCTGGGGATCCAACCAGGGCCTCTCAGCTGAGCCTCAAGAGCCCCCGCCCCCACTGCCTTTCTGAATCAATGAACTGGATCCTGCCAGCTTCCCTCATCTCTAGCTATTACATCAGCCCTGCCACCTTCCTTGGAACCTGCCAGCAGGCTCTGGGTTCTCAGACTCCATGGGGACACCCATCAGGGACGCTCTGCGGCTGGTGCTGCCTCTCAGGCAAACTTCCTCCAGCTCCCGGCTCGCTTCTCAGCTTCTCCCATCTGCTAGGGCACCTTCTTAAGGAATGCCTGCTAATTTTAACACTAGCTGAAGCCAGATTTAAGTAACTATGCTAGCAAAAATAAATCCTACAAGTGAGTTGAAGGCAAAATGTACCAGGCTTGAGGCTGCCTGAAGCCTGTCGCTCCCTGCTATTCTGTGAAGTTACCCTGCAAGGAAGTCCCTGAATGCACCCTCCGGCCAGCCACCTCTTAAAGCCCAGCCTGCTTTACCTCTTGTGTGTGTGTGTGCATGTGTGCATGTGTGTGTGTGTGTGTGTGCATGTATGCGTGTGTGTGTGTGTGTACACGCATGCATGCATACATGTACATGTATGTGTGTATGCATACACACGTGTGTACATGCATGTGGAGGCCAGAAGTTCACACCAAGTGTCTTCCTCAATCACTCTCCACTCTATACTTTTGAGGGGTCTCTCACTGAACTTGGGGTTCCCTGATTAGCTAGACTGACTGGCCACAAACTCCAGGACTCCTCCTATCTCTGCCTCCCCATCCCATGCTGGGATTATAGGAACCTACAGCCACACCCAGATTTTTATGTGTGTACTGAGGCCCTAAACTCAGGTCCACCACCACCTCTCCAGTGCCCCCAGCCCCACCTGTAAATACCTCCCTGTGGGGATTAAATTTCAACATGAGTGTGATGTGGATGCTTTAGCAACAGCAGCCCCTAATCACTTTGGCCATAGCAAATCACCTGCCTGTAGCATGTGCAGGCATGGCCTTCCTTGTACCTGAGTTTAGAGTTCAACCCTTAACTCAACCTGAATTCCCTGTGGGTTACAAGCTCCCAGCTCCCAGAGGATGGGAGGTCACAACCCCGGAACTGGTTATGAAGTTCAACCAGTGACTCATCTCCCTCGCCTGTCCAGTCTTCTGGAACATGAATATTAAGCATGTGTGTGTGTGTGTGTGTGCGCGCGCGCGCACACGCGCGAGCGTGTGTACCCATGCATGCAGGTGGACGTGTGTGTCTGGAATACTTGTATCATGTGGTTTCTCTGGGCAATCCCAGCATGGATTCCTAGCCCTGAGGAACCTGCAATGTTAAGGGGGTCCCACGCAGCTCCTTCCAGCACTACAGACATGCTCCTGCAGATCTCACCTGGTCCCACGTTGAGTCACAGCCTTGGACTCAAATGCCACATCTCTGCCCTCAGCTGGCACTTTCTCAAAAGCCGTAGTGCTGGAAACGCACTTTATCTGGGCAACGGACCGTTCCTCATTAGTGAAATGGGCAAATGGATCAGCACTGAATAAAGGCAGCATATCCAATAGACAAAACACAGATCCCAGGCAGGGACACAATGGCAGGCCCAGATCAAGGACTCGGAGAGGTGTGAGTCAGAACTAGGCAGTCTTGGGAGCAGAGGTGAACACAGAAGGAGAGCGCAGTGTTCGGGATGCTGTTCTTCCCCATCTAAGAACTACTTGCTCCCCTGGGAGAGGAGGGTGGGTCCAGGGAACTCCCAAGACAGTGTCTTCTCTTGTTCCCACTTCTGGAAGCCAGAGGCAAGGCTGTGCACTTGACCTGGAACAAAGGCACGTGAGGGTTGGACTGATAGCTCAGTGCTTAGGGGCACTGTGGCTCTTGCAGAGGACCCAAGTTCAGTTCCCAGCACTCACACGAGGACCATGACTGTCTGGACCTCCAAGCAGTGTGATGCCTCGGCTCCTCTCGTGCATCTATAGAAAGACACACGTGCACATGTGTGCACACTCATGCACCTGTGCATGCACACACATGCATGGACACCATTATAAATAATTTTAAAAATCTCCTTTTAGAAATACACGAGACAGGCTGGATGTGGTGTCACAGACCTTTAATCCCAGCATCTGGGAGGCAGAGCAGACTTATCTCTGTGAGTTCTTGTGGACAACCTAGTCTATAAAGCAAGTCTGGGACAGCCAGAGCTGTTACACAGAGAAATGCAGGCTTCTTTATAACATGGGCTCCTTGACAGTTAACATTGATCACCAACGTGACAAGGATCTAAAATCACCCAGGAGACAAGCCTCTGGGTTTATCAGTATGGAGTTTTCTAGATGAGGCTCACTGAGGTGGAAGACCCTTGAACATGGCAGGCACAACCCTGGGAGTTGGGGGTCCTAGACTAAAGAAAAAAGAAGAACATGGGGTGAGGGCCAGGATTTGATCCTGCTTCCTGAATGTGTGTGCGAGGTAACTAGAGTTCTCAGGCTCCGGCTGCCGTGTTGTTCCTGCCGTGACAGACTCTACTATCTACTGTGGCTCAAATAAACTCTGAAGCCACGTTTGCCGGGTGAAGCCATACAGGCTCAGATCCCCAAAGCTGCCTCTCGGGCCTCTCTGAGTCCCCTGTGAAAGCTAGGTGGCCCCAAGTACATGTGTACAGTATGTAAGTAGAGAGAGCTATCCTTTGGCTGCGGGTTGGAAGGAACAGCGTAGACGCTCAGGACCTGTCTCTTAGAGGCTCTGTTTTCATTTGCCATCTGCCTTTACTTCCCTAGCTGTAAAAAGAAGAATTCATGGCCCTTTCTAGCCCCACTTAACTGACTGACTTTCTCTGAAACTCAGTTTCTTTGCTTGTGAGACACTCAAGTAAATCAAGGTCTCATCTGTGTCTCTGGGCTTGGAGAAAACCAGTGCTCTGAGGCCTGCCAAAGTGGGTTGAAAATTAGACCACCGGAAGGCATGAAAGGCCTGTTATGGGGACAGCAGGTGTACTCCATGAGGAGGGGGGCTGGGCAGGGGCAGGGGAGACTTACGAAGCCATATGGACTTGGGTGTCTCTCTGCTTGTACACACTGACGTCCTGTTCTAACAAGCCCCTTCGCAGTGCTTCTTATTACAACATTTCCTCCCTATTTGATCTTGAGAACAGTCAGCTAGGCAGTCGGTTACGGCTGCTGCCCATGCAGATTGGTAGTAGCACCCCAGCCTGCAAGCTCAGAGGAAGGCCTTACCTCCGGGCCGTCCCTGCAGGTGATGGTTGGACTTGGATTTAGGAGGCCACACAAGCCTCGGATGTCAGCCGACCTCTGACTTCTCTCCCTGTCTCTCCACACTCCTCTACCTGTAGGAATGGCCAATGCAGATGGCTTTTTCATGTCCCAGGGCATCAAAGAGTTGTCAGTGGCTTGGGAAGAAAGACATCCATCCCCCTGAAAACCACCTGAGCAGGGGAACACAAAGCACTTCCACGCTCACCCGCTCACCTGCTTGCCCTCCACAGCCAGCCTGGAGCCCCTCCCGCCAGGTCGTGCACACCTATGTCTGATTGGCTGGTCTCCTCCTGTCCCCTCAGCACCCCCTACCACCACATGAGCACACATCCCACCACAAGGCAGGAGCCTGAAGCCCTGCTCAAAGCACGGCTTAAGTAATTTGTCTGTGGAACTTGTTGTTGCTGGGTTAGACACCGTCATGTCTCAGGATAACGAGAGAGGAAAAAGACAGAGAAAGACACAGAGAAGGATGGACAGGGAAACAGAAAGTACTCGAAGCAGAGGAAAGGTCAGATGGATGCCAGGAGAGAGGCAGGTGGATAGGGGACAGGCAGACAGGTAGACATGGCTGACCATGAGGGAGACACAGCCTGCCAGAGGCTGGAGAGAGGCAGAGAGACAACGAGGAGGTCGGTGAGGGAAGAAAGAAGATTGGTTTTGTTTTTGTTTTTGAGACAGAGTTTCTCTGTGTAACAGAACCCTGGTTGTCCTGAAACTTGATTTGGACCAGGCCGTCCTGTAACTCACAAAGACCCCCTGCCTCTGCCTCCCCAGCGCTGGAACTAAAGGTGTGGGCCACCACACCAGGCTCTGCACATAAGAATTTTTAAAAGACCGGAGACTCGAAGAGGATGAGGGAACAGATAGAAGAGGGACACTCGAATGTTGTGAGATGGGCCACACAGCAGCAGAGGGCTCTTCTGAGCTCCCTGCCAGGGGCTGCTGGGAGAGGCCTGCTAACATACCTCTGAGTCTTCACACACACACACACACACACACACACACACACACACACACACACACACACGACTAGGCTTCCGGTTCTCCTCAGCTGGCTGTCCCCACCTTGTAGGCTCTCTCCTATCTTTCTGGGCCTCACGGCCCTCAGGCCAGGTTCATCTGGGACAAAGGCCAGGAGCTGGCAGACCTGAAGTAGGGAAGTCTTGGGGTACCTCTGTTTGCAACCCCTAGACTTCTGCTGACCGTGAAGTCTGTGACACAGCCTCGAGCTGAGATCCAGAGGGGAGGCAGGCAGGCAGTGGTGCTTCCAGGATGAGTTTCCTGTGCTACTCCTTTACCCCTCCCCTCAGGGCACAGCCAAGCACTGCTGTTGCCTCTCAGTCCCCTACCCCTACCCTACCCCATTACCCACTCCCAGTGTCACCAGATCTTTTCATCATCTCTGGAGTGGAAGGTGTTAGATCATGCTCTACCCTGTCACCGTGGGGCAAAGTGTCATAAGTGATGACGCGTCCCCTCTCTGAGCCTCTCCATCTGTGAAATGGTCTTTCCTTAAACCTCGGAGGATGGCTGTGAGCACCAGCTCCTGCGGTCCTACCCATGTTCCCAACGCAACACAGGAACAGAACAAATGAGAGGCAGTAACGGTCCTCCCTGTAGCTGTGGCCAGGACAGGGACAGTGGAGTAAGAATTCTGGCCTGAGATGATTTATAAGGACTTGGTTACACTTAAGAAAGTGAAAGGATGCCAAGGTATCCTAACCCACCATGGTCTACTCTGCCCACACCCAGCAAGACCCTGACCAGCAGGTAGAGAGTCTACTCGGCCTGACAGGCACAGACAGCATCGACCCACGACACTTTCAGAGGCCCACGAAACAGATCAACTTATTTTGGAGTCAAAAGGAAAAAGTGATCAGTAGAGTCAAAAAAGTGTTTTATACAAAGTATAAATATATTTATCTGTCCTTATTCTAACACAGTTATGAAATGTTATTTTGGAGGTATACAAATATGTTTGCATATGTGTATGTGTGTGTGTATATACATATATATCATACATTATACATATATACACATATATATATAATTTTATTAATTAAAACAAACAGGTTTTGGGATAAAGGATGTTCCCATCAGCCATTCTTGCTGGCCGGTGAGGACAGGTCATATGAACTGGTGATGGTCATAATAGGCTTGGTCTGGGACAGATGGGACAAAGTCCCTATGGAGAAGAGAGGATATAGTGGATTTAGTGGAGATACAACATTGTGAGCTGGAGCCACTGCAGCCCTAGAACCGAACAGTGTGTGCCTGAAAGACCTCCACCCAGCACAGCCTTGCTCTGAGAGACACGCCTGTCCCCCAGGAAGCTGCAGCCTGGCGAGACATAGCCCACCTCACACGGGGCCCAGATGTCACAAAGTCTAACAACTTAAAGGGAATGCCTCCTCGTGTCCCACAAGTAGCCAGGTAGTTTGCTGTATGGCTGCAGGGGAACTGAAGATGCTCTTAGCTGGTAGGAGGGAGACATCCCAGCAGCAATGGAGCCCCCTAGAAGGGAGGGGAGGGGTGGAGCTGGGTACAAGAGTGGGAAAGGGTCTAGCCCTGCTATCAGAGGCAGTCTGATGGAGACAGAGGATTGGTGGCTTCGGTGTGGCGGGTCTCAGATGATCTAGTCGGCCCCTGGGCGTCAAGTTCACACCTGACTCCTGTATACTGTGGCTATCCCTGGGCCATCTTTGTCAGAGTTTCCCAGGGACACAGGAGTCATTCCTGGTGTGGTCAGGTAACCACATGGCCCAGGTGCCCCTCCCCCCACAAGCCTGCTGCCGCCAGCCTGGGGGGGGGGGCGCCTGCAGAATTAAATGACCATATTGGAAATAGCAAAGTAAACACCAATAGGTAATGTGCAAATTAAAGTCTTTTCTCCCAGGTCCCTTATTTATAGACCTGAGCTCAGTAGCCGCACCCTCCCAGGCACCTGCCTCACCAGCCTGTTTCAAGGACATGGCTTTCTTCCCAGCAGAGGTGGGGCATGGTTCTAAGGCCTAGTCACCTCCATCTAATACTTCATGTCCCAGAGGGCATGTTGAGGACCATCCATGTGGCCAGATTTTGGCTGTTTGAGGGTCTGCGGGGGTCAATGACCATTTAATTTGGTTCAGAAAAGACACTTAAGAGGAGTAGAGGTGGTGTCTGATATTGGCTTAAGAAGCTTTCGTCTGCACGCTGGTATTGCTCTTGAGGGCCTGACAAGACAGAGGAGGCATGCAGCTAGTTGTTCATTCATCTAAGCGTTCTGTCCCTTAACCCACTTCATCTTCTCTTCCTCTGTACAGGTAGGAATGTTGAGGTACAGAATCGGGACGATACTGCTGCCAAAGTTCCTGTCAGGGATGTGCACCCACAATCCTGCCACACAAGGCCGCCTCTCCAGGGTTTCTCCAGTCAGAAGTCTCGTTCACAGCCTCGTGCTTGCCCGCCTGGTATTTGCTTGGGTCTCCAGTGGTTTCCCACAGCGTACGTGCCAGCCTTCATGTAAGGACATCTCAGCTCCGTTCCTTGCATAGCATCAGACAGGTAGGCCAGCTCAGACTGCAGACAGGAAGATGTCCAAACCCTCACTGGGACCCAGTTTCCCATGCTTGTCTGTACACCCTTATGTAGTCCAGGCCACATCGGCCCAGACCCTGGGACAGAGCATAGGTCCAAGTAAAGAGGTCCAATGAAGAGGACCCTGTGCTTGGCCTTGCCGGGGTAGGGCTCTAACAGAGAGCAGAAGGCCACAGATGGTTAGCCACAAGAGGGACGATGCCGGGCCAGGGCCAGGAAACCACACTCTGCCCAGTTTGCTCATCTCACCAAACCTGGGAAGGCTCTCACCACGTTGGCAGTGGGGAGTCAGGAACAGAAGCTGTGGGCTTGGCAAGAGGGCAGCCGTGAAGCAGCAGCAGCCACACTTTGTAAGGAAGGTGAAGGGCTCGCCAGAGCCTTCCACGATCCGCCAGTCAGCCACATGTCCAAGAGCAGTTTCCAGTTGGAAGCCAAGGCCTACCGCCACCCTGACCCTTCACAAATATCCCCAGCCACTAGGCAAACACTGTGTACTAAAATAGCCCCTGTCCTCAGCAGGTTGAGTCGAAATCACTGGCAGGGGCAGGTGGCCCAGGGTGTGGGCTCGGCCAGATCCCTGCCACACAGACACCTGTCGGACGCCTTGCCTTATTACGTGGTAAGGAGCTAAGGTGAGGAGAAGACTCTAACAAGGTCAGCATCAGACAGCAGCTGGGGGGAGGGGAGGCCCTGCCCTTCCATCCCCAGCTGTGCCACCCTGAAGAGGTCACACTCCTTCTTGAAGGCTCAGTCCCTCCCTTGGCACGATCCGGCCAGCACCCTGTCTCAGCAGATCATGGAAGCCTTGGAGGATGCCAAGGATGGAGGTCCCAGGGAGTCCAACGGGCCCACCTCGTCACCAGCTCTTTAGGCCTCATGATGAGTCAGTGAAGCAGGTCGCAGCACAAACTCCATCATACAGTTTTGGAAACTGAGGCAACACAGGGTTTGGGTGTTTGCCCAAAGTCACACCTAATGAGTGGCTGAAGTAGGACTTGGATGCCGTCAGTCTGACTCCAGAATTCTAACCACAGCAGACACCACACGACGTGAAAGTGGAAAGGGGGGGTGTATGTGTCATCCCTACACCTCCCTCCAAGAACCTGCCACTCCTTAAAGATATTCTACTGGAAGCCTTAGGGCAGGGTGAAGAGGGCAGTCCCTTCTGTCCCCTCCATGTCTATTCCTCCCCGGGGATGCCAGGAGAGCTGGGGAAGCCACAGCCCAGCCAGCGGGGTAACTGAGGTGTGAAGTGTGCCCTGGTCACAGCACTGGGTGGTGCAGGGGCAGCAGGCTGCCAGCCATGTGGTCCTCAGCCCACGCACTGTCTGGCTGTCCAGGGGGTGGGATGGGGCACCCATAAATAGCAGGCCTCTCACTGGTGTTGGGAATAGAAACCCAATCCAAATAATGTGGTGAGTTGGGGCTTTCCAGACTAGCCACAACCCCCAGGGGCCTGGAGGCCACTTGAGGGCCCCCTTCTGCTTCCTGCATCTCCTAAAAGACCAGGTCATCTGCAGAGAAAGCTCACCTGACCTCAATCCAGAAGTCTTCACAGCACAAGAAGAACACCAGAGTAGACAGGAAAAAAATGGGTGGTGTGTGTAGAGCACATATTAGGCGCCCCATACTGGACTGGGTGCATTACGTGGGTTATATTGGTGAACTTTACCACAGTTTGGTGAGCTAAGCTCTGTCCATTTTACAGAGGAGGAAGTCAAGGCCCAGGAAGATAAAGTCATGAGACTGAGGCCACACAGGAGGAAGAAGAAGAAGAAGAAGAAGAAGAAGAAGAAGAAGAAGAAGAAGAAGAAGAAGAAGAAGAAGAAGAAGAAGAAGAAGAAGAAGAAGAGGAGGAGGAGGAGGAGGAGGAGGAGGAGGAGGAGGAGGAGGAGGAGGAGGAGGAGGAGGAGGAGGAGGAGGAGGAGGAGGAGGAGGAGGAGGAGGAGGAGGAGGGAGGGGGGAGGGGGAGGGGGAGGAAAAAGGGGAAGTAATAGTAAGAGAATATGATGCTAGGTCTGGCTGCTAAGCATGGCACCCTTTCCTGGGTCTATGATGTGCCAGTCACCCCGAGTCCTGCCCTGTGATTGCCCTAAGATCCAAGGAAAGGGCAGTGGCATCTCAAGTGCTGAAGCTCAGGCTTTGGTGACCATGTAGACCATGGAGCTTGTCCTCCCTGAGGATCGAGCCCTGGACGGCAAGGAACCCTGGAGCCCCACCAGGGCTTATCTGTTGACAGCTAGTCTGGTGCCTCAAAAGTGGTTCCTCTGTCCCTGAGCCCTTAGTTCTGCAGGGAGCCTGGTAGGACATGGGATGGGGGGATCCCCAGAGCCACTGAAAGAGGTCACAGAGGAAGATGGGACTCCCTCCTGAAGCACTACTCTTACTTGGAGTAAGCCTGCTTACTTCAAGGCTTTCCTAGGATCCTTAGACCCAGAGAGGAAGCTTGTGATCAACTGTTAATTCTTGAGATTTTACCAGGCTTAGATTTTACCAGGCTCTTCCCATATGGACCTCACCAAACTCAATTTATGTGTTTGTCTGTTCATGCTGACTATCCCTGGGGCATTTATGAGCACCGTTTTGCTGGCCTTCTCTTTCCAGGATGTATCACCAGTGGCCAACCTTGGCTAAGCACCCACTGTCTCTCAGTTCTTGGAAAGAAAAAAGATATACAAGGAAAGGGTCAGTGACATCTAGGGCTGTGGACACTGAGAGCATCAGTAAAGGGCTTCCACATTGCCCTTGGGAGGACATGGGTAGAAAGAGCTCGCTATCATCGCGACCCTAGAGCATTCCTGGAGGAGGGCCTGGGAGGCATGGGAATGGCCTGGCAGTCTGGATACCAGGTAGCTTAGCCAGCAGGGAAAGACCTTTCTCAGAACAGGCCTGGAGGAAGATGAGCCTGGCAGGCACTATATCAACAAATGCCAGGTTCGCCCTTCTCCGGCTAACTCTTTGCCCCTGGCCCAATAAATTCCTTGCTCAAGGAAAGGGCTGGTAAGACAGGAGAGCTGAGCCTTGCAAGGCACCTCAAGTCCCTTTAGCTTCAGTTAGTAGTCCTTTGTCCAGCCTTCTAGTGACACAGAGAGCTGGAAATCATGTCCTGCCCCCATTCCCTCTGCCTGGTGTATGGAAAATGTCCAGTACAGTATTTTGAGTACCTGACTATTCAGAGAGATCCAGGAGGCATGGAATCTAGAGTTGGCTCATTTCCTCTAATCTTAAAACACAGGCCAAACAGGGGAGAAAAATAGAGTTGCTTCCCCTAGTCTCCAGCGCCAAGCAGAAGTAAAGGGAGATGGCTGTAGAGTAGTCCAGAAATAAAGGCTGCACCATGCTGGACAAGTCTTCTCAGAGTCACCCAGAACTGAATGGGGACACAGGAAGAGAGGTAGGGCTATGCTCCAATGAGAGAAAAGGCCAGATTGCACAGATGGTAGAGCCCGGGGCTGGTGGGACATCGCCAGTCTCGTCCCAGGCTAACGTGCATGGTAGGCAGCGCTTTGGTGTTTTTCTTAGTATTGCACTACTATTCAGCACACGTGTGGCACACGGCTCTAGGATCTGACTTCTTGTGAAGTCACTGCCCTGGCAGGGTTCACACTTAATAAAGGAAATGCACAGGAATGCACATATACAAGTGCACACATTCATACGCACGCGCACATACACATGTGCACGTAACACAACTTAAATAAGTAAAGGAAACAGATTGCTGAATGGTTCTGGGGCCTTCATTAGGGCAGAGGGGCCTAGGGCAAATGTAGGGTTCTGGCTGGGGCTGCTGTCCACCTGTGTCAGGCGGTGGTTCCTCCCTCTGTTTCTCAGACAATGGGTACAGCCACTGTCTGTCCCAGTCTGTTTGTGCTTCTGTGACAAAGTGTTCATAAAGAACTAATTTTGAACTGCGTGTGAGGCACATGCCTTTACCTCCCAGTCCTTGGGAGGTAGAAGGAGAAGATGGTGAGATCAAGGTCATCTTCAACTACAGAATGAGGCTGAGACCAGCCTGAGCTGCATGCAATTGTGTCCCAGCAAGCCAAAGCAAAGCAGAAATGTGTTGGATCATGACATTGGAAAGGCTAAGGGGGGGGGGGAGAGGGTGCACAAGATGGGAGAGCACATGAAATGGGGCCATGTGCACTTTTATAACAGGCTTGTGCCCAAGATAACAACGGGGATCTGTTAGGAGAATGGATAGCAGGAGTGATGAACTCTTTCCACTAGCCCCACCTCCCAGCCAGGACCTGCTTCCCACCATGGCTACATTGGGGATAAAGTTTCCGGCACATGAAACTCTGGAGAGAACATTGAAATCTCTTGTGAAATTATATTAGACTCTAATTGGCAAGGGCCACAATGCACCCCTCCTCCCCACCCCCCCCGCCCGAGCCAGAAGGCTTCTGTGGCTGATAGGGAGACAAGGGGGACCCCCTGGCCAGGTGCTTTGCTCACTAATCGGTCCCAGGAGTGATGTCACCAACCTTCGCCCTCTTCTCGGGTTCTAGCCGCCTTCCTGCAGCTCCACGGTTCTGACTCTACAGGAGCTTGGAGCGCCACAAGTACCCAGTAGGTCGTGTCTCCTACTGGGAGTGGGCTGGCGGAGAGGTAGTGCGTTTATGAAGGCATTTCAGAGGGTTAGTAGAGACAGAAGACCCACTCCGAGTGTGTGAAGCACACTGTTCCATTCTCTGGGACTCGCACGGAATTAAGGGGGGGGGGGAAGGAGGAGCAGCCAAGTGCCAGCCCCACCCCTCCTCCTCCCAACCCCCACCCCATTCTGTTTCCTAGCAACCATGGTTGTAAACTGTTCTTTCCCACTGTGCCCTCCCCTCCATGATGGAACACCGTGAGCCACAGGAGTTCCCCCTTTAAGCTAACCATGCTGGGTAATTTGGTCAAGTGGTGGGAAAGTAACTGTGTTGGGTTTTTGAGTCTACTTAATATGGGAAATGTTGTCTGAAGGAGCTTAGGCTATCCACTCTTTTAAACAACACAGCAGCTCAGTGAGATGCTAAGGGACTGAGGTAACAAGGAGGAGGAAGAGGAGGAAGAGGAGGAAGAGGAGGAAGAGGAGGAAGAGGAGGAAGAAGAGGAGGAGGAAAAGGAGAAGGAGGCGCCTGTGCCTGTTGTCATTTAGACGGCCAGCCAGACCAAACCTGGCTCCTTTAGCTTCTGTCCTGCACCAGGCTGAAGTTAGCCCCAGAAGAGATTTCTAGCCTTGTCCTATCTCGAAAGTCAAGTAGACGAGATACAAGGGGCTCTGGCAAGGAAGGGCTACCCTGGGGCCCTGGATACTTGGCTTTTGTTTTCAAGCTTATAAAACGTCTGCTGAATAAACACACACAAACGACTTCAGTCCTAAAGGTGGGGCTACAAACCCATTAAGCTCCACACAACCAGATTTCGAGCAAAGAAAACACCAAAACCCCGCATGCATATGCACATCAAATTGAGTCGACCGAAAAACACTGTTCCCAATAACTTTTGAACAAACAGAATTCTAATCAAGTCCAGAGCTACAGCTAAGCATGAAGACTTCTGCCCCAGGCCATACCAGATGTCAGAAACACCCCTAGACATGTAGGCCAGAAACCTTGGCTTTCAGAAATGTAGCATTCAGCCTGGGACAGGGTTGTAGGAAGGGAGGCCCTGGGGACCATCTTGGCCATTGGGACCCCAGAGAAGGGTGGGTCTGGCAAAGACCAGTTGTATTTTAAGTTTTCAATGGAGGAGCCAAAGGTCCTATGTGAGCCAGCACCGTTCCACGGCAACCCCCACACCAGTGCCTGCCCTGACTTAGCCAGTCGCTCTGGGCCATAGATTTTTCTTAGCGGATCCTGTCAACTCAGACTCTGCCCACTGAGCCCTTTAAAACCTCCCGGTTGAGACTGATGCAAAGCCAGCCCTGCCTGCCAGGCAGAGTCAGGGAGACTTCGTCCAGCCCTTTCCCAACCATCCAGAAAGGCTTTCTCCCGCGCAGACGGACTCCAGCCCTCCACATCTGGTGGAAGACATCAACGTAGCCTTTGTCACAAGCCCCAGAAAGCAAAGCTTTCTCAGATCGGGTGGCAACTTTGGGCTAAGTCATGACCAGGCCAGACAGAGGCCTGCTGACTCCATCAGTCCCCTGGGGCAGGGATGGCATGCAGGCAGGCAGCTTGAAGGCCAGCCAGGAGCTACAGCCCAAAGGAGGCCAAGGAAGCCCCTGCTTGCCCCTTTCAGAGCCTCTGTAGGGGCAGGAATCAAGCAGGGTGAAGCTGGAATGGCCTCACTTCTGTTCGTGTACCCTAAGAAGGCAGCCAACCGAGACTGAGGACACCCACTGCCCATTGCCCACAGGCTGGAGATGACACAATAAATCAAGATGCCCATAGCTATGAGGCCAGCTCTCCTAGGCCCAGCGTAGGACCAGATACACAGGGAGCTACCTACCAACTCCACACTGAATAAACCACTCAAGGTACCTTGTCTTCACCCAGGTCTTTCCCTAGAGAATGCCTGAATCCAGAGACCCCAGGGTCAGAGAATCTGTGACCCCCTTCTCCCATCTAATCGGCACTATCTACCCTCATCTCCTGTGCCAGCCCCTCAAGAACAGAACCAGAGACACAATCTCTTCCCCACACAAGCAAGGAAGCTTCCTGTGAATTGCTAGAATCTCTGCAGCCCCTGAGTCCTGCATGGGAAGGCCATTGAGGTGAGTCTTGAAATTCATGGGGTAGAAGGCAGAGGAAGTGTGGGGGAGGTGAGGAGAAGTGTGACCCTGGAGAAAAGTCCGAGTGGCCTGGGACGGAGGGCGGGGCTGTAGGTTGTGGAAGGGGATGCTCGGGCCAAGGGTCTGGTGTTGCTGAATTGATGCGACATTAAGGCCTTCTCTTCACCCCACCCCATGGCCTACTGACCTAAAGAGAGTGACAGGGGTCACTGACAGGATCGGGAGGTGTCTGGAGTTTCTGTCTGGCTCCATGACCTTTAGGGAGCACTGCAGGGGTCTCTGCCCTGTGAGTTTAGCTTCCACAAAGGAAAAGCTACCTTGTAAATCTCAGCAGAGGCCGGCCCAGCCGCACTGATGTTATACAAGTGATATAAAATGTTTCATTTGGTATTCCCTCCAGCTCAGTGCCCAGTTAATGTTACCTTTTGTATCTATTGTCTTTCCATTTCTGATGGCAAAGAAAACCTGTCAAAAGTAATGTTGCTGTTGGTGTTGGTGGTAGTGGTGGTCTGACCTCCAGTACACAGATCTACCTGTCTTGGCCTCCTGAGTGCTGGGGCTAAAGTCCCGAGCCAACAGCTCTTGGGCCACAAATGAAATTTTTAACCTACAAATGTACCTCAGGGATCCCAGGCCCTTCCTCATGTCTAAAAGACACTGGAAATAGAGTCAGGGCCTATTTTCCTCCTCCTCCTCCTCCTCCTCCTCCTCCTCCTCCTCCTCCTCCTCCTCCTCCTCCTCCTCCTCCTCCTCCTCCTTCTCACCACCACCACCGCCACCACCATCATAATCATTATCATTATCATCATCATCATCATCATCATCATCATCATCATCAAGACAGGGGTTCATGTAGCCCAAGGTGACCTTGGATTAGCTGCATACCAAGGATGACCCTGGACTTCTGATCCTTCTCCTTCCACCCCCTAAGTTCAAGGGGTCCCAGAAGTAATTTCCCCTCCCCCATGTACTCAGAGATAAGGATCCAACCCAGGGCTTTGTGTATTCTAAGCAAGCACCCCACCAACAGAACTATATCTCTAGAACCACACTCCCTATATTTTTTTAACGTTTTGAGACAAGGTCTTACTCTATAGCCCAGCCTAGCTTGGAACTGAAGACAATCCTCCTGCCTCAGCCTCACACTCACTGGGAACCATAACAAATTCTGTGCGGGAGCTACCTCGCCAGCCTGCCTTCCTTGTTTTGACTTCTGGGCTTGGTATCCGCCCCCCCACTCCACCCCATACTCCCACCCCCAACCCCCAGCCTCCTCCACAGTGATGAAGGTTTTTCATGCCCAAAGACTATTTCTTACATAAACTGCCACTCTGAGGATCCTTGAGTGATCAGCGACTGAGGCTTTAGGAGAGCCACACTGGGGTAGCCTGACCCAGAAAGCCCAGCAAGCCTCTCTGCGGCTCTATCAGCATTCAACATGGCGGAAGGGAGACCCCCCCTCTTAGTGCCTTCACCTCAGAGCCCTCCCCCTCCTCCCCCTCCACCCCTCCCCTCCCCCTCCCCCCTCCTCTCCCCTCCCCCTTCCCCTCCTCCATGTCCCCCCTCCTCCCCTCCCCCCTTCTCCCCCCTCCTCCCCTCTTCACCTCTACTCCCCTAGGCAGCTCATTCTATCTTCCAGCTCTCCTGCAGCCTGGCACAGGAACTGCCATGGGCCGCGACAGGCCACTCCGGGCCTCTGGGGTCACTCTGCCCAACCGCTGCATGTTTCAGGGCAACCTCTACTGTTCCCGTGGGAGGACAACCACCAGGAAAGGCCTGGAAAACCCAACCTGGATGGTTTTTCAAACAAGAGTGTGATTCCTTTGGGGGAGGGAAATGGGGGGGGGGAATGTGCCTCTCCCTGCCGTGAACCGCCCTCTCTGGCTCAGCCACCACAGTCACTGTCTTGGGGCACTTAGTGGTTTGGCCACTGTGGGCTTATTTTAAAATCTGCTGTCCGGGCAGAGAGACACAAAGGAGGCTGGGATGGGGCTGGGGGGAGACCTCAGAGTACAGGGGTATTCATCTTGTTAAAAATAGCCCACCCTGTTGCTATTTCTACTGAACCTGGCAAACAGAGCTGTGTGATTTTTTTTTCTCCCTCCTTTTTTTTTTTATTCTGCCCTGCCTTGCCAGGACTATTTGATAAAAATAGTAGATAGCCAGCTCGAAAATAAAATAAAATAAAGCTGGACTATTTTTACATGTAGGCCCCACTTGGCGGGCTTCTGCAGTGGGGTGAATGGGGATATGGAGTGGGTAAGAAGGGATGACGACGAGGCTATGGAGGCCGGGGAGGTCCAGCCCATGGAGGAGCAGGGAAGGGGGGATGTGCTATCCCGTGCCCACAGGTCAGGGTCAGCAAACAGAAGCCAGGCCCACTGACCTGTGGTGGGCCTCACAGTTTCCCAGGCCCCACTGGCCCCTGCTCTGACCTTCCGCCTTTTCATCCCCCACCCCTTACTCTCCCCTCCCCCGCCATGTATTCCCCAGCTCACTGAAGAGGCTAACTCATCCTAAGGGTCTAGCAGGAGGAGGGAGCTGATAGGAAGATGGCATACCCACACTTCTAAGGGACACTTGACACACACACACACACAGAGAAGTAAAAACTGAAGGAGGGGGAAGGGCCAGGCTGCCTAGGCCATGTGACTGGGCCAGACTAGGTGATACCTGTCAGCAGGCAGCCAGCTCTGATGCCAGTCCTGTTATATAGGAACAATGGCAGTGCTGGACACTGAGGGTGGGATGGCCTCTGTGCCCTGAGGTCCACAGCCTTTCAGGATTCTCCCCCAACTTCACCCAGGGACAAAATCAGTGCTTAGAAAGGGGATACCCAGGGACTAGGGTTACAGCTCATTTGATGGAGTTCTGGCCTGGCATAAAGGAAGCCCTGTGTTCTGTGCCTAGAACCACATACACATTGCATCCTAGCTAGCTGGCAGTAGAGGCAAGGAAGATCACAAGTTCAAGGCCATCGAAGGTATGTAACCAGTTTAAGACCTGCCGGGTACGCAAGAGACCCAGTCTCAAAAAAGGGCACATAGAGAAAAATAGGAGACAGACAAAAAAGAAGGAAGGAAAGAAGGATGAAGGAAAGAAAGGAAGGAAGGAAGGAAGAAAGCAAACAAGCCAGAATCAGTCCTTAGAGCAGTGGCTCTGACCGTCCTAGTGCTGCAACCCTTTAATACAGTTCCTCATGTGGTGAGCCCCAAACATAACATTATTTTCATTGCTATTTCATAACTGTAATTTTGCTAGTTATGAATCATACTGTAAATATCTGATGGACAGGATATCTGATACGTAGCACATAGGAAAGGGTAGTTTGAAACTCTGAAGGGGTCTCGGCTCTCAGGTTGAGAACACTGACTTAGACCCTAATCCTGGGATGCTCACATAGGGGGGACTCTCGGCTGGTCCTAAGCGGGGGCTAGCTAGGTCAGCCTCCACGCCCTGAGTCAGAGGTCTCCCATTCTAGCCCTTCAGCACTGAGGACTGGGGCAGGTGTCTAGTTTCCTGGGACAACTTTCACAGCGTTTTCTGTGTAGTGTGGGAGCTACTTCAGAACCTTCGGGACCACTGGACTGGGGACTTCAGGCATGGATCTCTGGGGACAGAACCTGTTTCCCATGCCTGGATGTGTACAAACTCTCTGAGGATTTGCCCTACACCCACCCCTGCTTCTGTCTCCCTGTGACCTTGCTTTATTCTCCATGGTGGAGAGCCTAGAAACCAGGGCCACGGCCTTGAAATGCTCGGTCGGCACGGCAACGCTTCCCTAAAAGGTGAGGAGCATGATGGGGAGATGACCCTGAGCAAGTGGCTGAGGTGACAGGCCAAGCCACCTAGAAAGCACCTGACCTGCGGCATCTGCTTGTGGTCCTCTGGTCTCCATGAAGTCACCAGGCAACAGATGTTCTTGGGAGGGAGCTTCAGCGAGGGGCCTCTGCCACCTAAAAGGTGGTCAGAACACTGGACAGGGAAACAAGGGTTTTGGGGGCCCTGTGCGACCTTAAGGTCATATCCTCTCTGGTTCTTTTCCTCCAGCACTCTCTCCTGGTGACAGCATTTTAAGGAATTTGTATTGGTAGTGTGGGTGCATGTGATGTCTGTGTGTGGTATGTGAGAATGCACACAGGTGTCCACAGGGATCAGAGGACGGTATGGGACCCCCACTTGCCGCCCCAGCTGGCGTAAGAGGTGACGGTGGGCTATCTGACAAGAGTGCTGGGGACAGAACCCAGGTCCTCTGCAAGGGCAGCAGGTGCTCTTAGCCTCCGAGTCACCTCACCAGCCTGATATGTGAAATGTTTTAAACCCCAGGGCCCCGTACCCAGCAGCCCGATATGTATAATAGATAAAGGCTGATAGGGTTGTTACTGGGCACAGTGGGGGTGCTCTCCTATCTCTCTGGGCTGACCACCTCAGGCTTTTAAATGGAGGTGGCCAGTGGAGACAAACATCCCCAGCTGTCCCCAGAGCCACTGGTGTCTCCAGGACTGTCACAGCCTGTTCACATCCAATAGCATCAGTCTACAGATCAGATGGCCCCAGCTCCTGCCACCACCCTGGACACTGGGGACCTCCTCCCAGGGGTCACTCATCCCAGCCTGAGAGTCACAGGTCCATGCTGTCCCCAGACAGGTTGTGAGTCTTTAAACATATATCCAAAAGCTCATGGGGTTTAGAACCTGGTCACTGAAATGGCATGGTGGGTTTTTAGGCTGAAACTTCACCACACATGGAAAACAACAGCAACAACAACAACAACAACAACAACAACAACAACACGAGCTTTTAAATAAACAGCAAGGCAAAGGGCTCTTTTGCCCAGGGTCACAGTGAGTGGAAAGTGGGGGACAGTAGATCGGTATTGGGGGTGTTTTAATATGCCAAAATAAAATCTCTCTTCCTAAATCATACCCCTTAAGTCTCAGCTTTCCTGGGGTCAGTTTATCCCCCTTGAATATGATGCCCCAATGCAATGAGCTCCTAGTGGTTAGTCATGACCGAGGGCTGTCGCTGAGGGAGCAATCAATGTGGGCCTGGGATTGTGGCCCTCTTTCCTGGAACATCATCAACCTACTATCTAAGTATGATTATTAATCTGTTTTTCAGGTGATAAAGCTGAGGTGCAGAGAGGCTGAGTAATGTACAATCTCACAGCCAGGTGGAGGCGGAGCAGGGACCCAAATGCTCTCCTCCGCTACAGTCCTACTCAAGCCACAAACATCTAGCGGGACAGCTTTCCACGGGCACCCAGCTCCACTCTCCCCTTGCCTATGCTGAAGCCAGAGGGGGCCAGTTTCAAGGGCAGAGCACATGACCCTTGCCCTCTTCCTGCCCTTGCCTCCTCTGCTCACCCACTCCCATTCAGTTCTACACATACTGGTCTCCATCCTTCCACATACAAAGTACAGAGTGGCCTCAGGACCTTTGCACCTGCTTCTTCCCCTGGCCGGAAGGTTTTTACTTATGCAGATAAGGGGTTGGCTTTCCCTGGGCTCCTGCTCAATGATCCCTCTTCAGAGCAGCCTGCTCTGCTCTTCCAGGAGAAAACATCCTCAAATCTCCTGTGTCAATTTCTCTAGAGCAAGGGTACCTCCTGGTGTTTTCCCCTTTAAGCTAAACCTTTTCTTAAGATTGAAAACCTTTTTTTATATTGTGTGTGTGTGTGTGTGTGTGTGTGTGTGTACAGTATACACATAGAGTCAAAGGACAACATGAGGGTCTTCTCTCTTCTTCCACCATGTGGTCAAGCAAGGGATGGAACTTGGGTTGTCAAGTTTGGTGGCAAATGCCTTTGTCTACTGAACGGTCATGCTGGCTCTGTTTTCAGGCTTTGTGGAAACAGGAGCTAGTGCACCTGGGGCTGGCCTCGTGTTCCACATGCACCTGAGGATACTTACCTGTGTAGGTGTGTACATGCACACATGTGGGTGTTCTCAGAAGCCAGAGGAGGACATCACATCCCAGGGTTCCAGGTTGTCTGACTTGGGTAATGGGGGCTGAGCTCAGATCCTCATCAAGACATCTCTTTAACTGCAGAACCATTTTTCCAGCCCCAATATCTGATGTATTACTGTCTTCCAGACGTGAGCTCCTTGGGGGGGGGGGCAGGAATTTCTGCTGTATCCCTGGAGCCTGGAACGGTACCTACCACACACGCAGTGGCTATTTAATAACTAGCTCGGAAAATATGGTGAGAAAGCCGAGGCTTCCAATGCCCCTGCCATGGTGTCCCTCGACTTCAGATCTCCTGCAGGTTCAGATAACATCCGCTGCAGATTGGGGCCCCAGGCCAACCGCACACCCCAACCCCATGCCCAGCCCACTGGACCCGTCCTCAGCAACACCCAGTGCTGTCCTAGGTCTGAAGATTATTAGCACAGAGAGCCTGGAGAACTAAGGCCTTGTGTCTCACTTCTCAGCCAGGAGCAGGGTTCACCTTAGACAGGCCAACTAGGCTCCCAGAGTGATTGGTTGGGCCCCGTTCCAGCTCCATCAGGCTGTGTGCTAGGCACCAGCAGACTTGGGGAATCACGGGTACTTCGAGCTGTGAGAATGGAAGTCGCAATTCAACGGGTTAAATGCTAACCCAGGAGCAAGAGTTCAAGGTCATCCCTGGTTATGTAATAGGTTAGAGGACAGCCTGGGCTATCTGAGACCTTGTCTCACAACAAAACAAGCAAATCGTGATGCAGGGCAAGCGTGGAGAGGGCTGACGTCTTCAGAGGAGAGCTTGGCAGCTTGCTTGCTTGAACTTAAAGTGTCCTGGTCCCCGCTGAGCCACCTGCCTGTGCCCTGGAATACATATGAGGTCCTGGCACAGGAGTGAAAGGCACACAGCCCTGATTGTGCCCTCTTAAAGGTAAAGAAACAGCTCAGGGAGGTGAGGTGCCAGGAAGACATTCAGCCAGAAGCCCCACCCCACTCTGTGGTGTTGGTTGCATCCTGCTGAGAATCAGGATGGCTGCACCATGAAACCTGGGTACAAGTTGCTTTGCTACCCATGAGGTTGAAATTCTTTTTTTTCCTCACCTCCACCCCAGAGTCCTGCGGGGTACTCATTAGATTTATCGAATGGTCAAACATACCGAGAGGAACTAATCCAGAAAAGGCTTGCCTGTGTGACTCTGAAGGACTTGGTTCCTTTCCTCAGGATGCAGAACAGCAGTGAGAGCTGAGGACCCCTTGCTGAAGGGACGACCTGTGGAGGGTACTGGGAGGTGCGTATAATCCTGCTTAGGTTTGCCTTGCTTCCAGAGGAGCTGCCCCCACCCGGTTTGGCCTTACAGGCCTCTCCTCCCCACTGGCGCCTCTCTGGGGAGGCCCTTTTCTACACCACTGGAGCGGGGCTGAGAACCCTCTCTATAAGCATTGTGCCCCTCGTGCCTGGGAGGAGGCACTGGGGGAGGACTTTGAGATATGCTAGCCTTGGGTAGATGGCTGAAGAATGGCCTAGCCTTCATTTCCCGGGGCCTGAGCTGCCTAAACTCTCTGGGGCCTGGATAGAATTGCTTCTTCCACCCCACAGCAAGCCAGAAGCCAAAGAGAATCTCGTCTCCCCAGAGTCAACAGCCCTGGGCTACGTAATCAAATCCCACCAGCGTGGGCTTTTCCCAGAGACCTCATACCTCAGATCACCTTGGGGTCTAGCCCTCCCTCCCTCCCTCCCTCCCTCCCTCCCACCCACCCAGAACTGGAAGCTCTCACTTCCCATAAAGGGCCTGAGGGGAAAATGACCAGCAGTCAATGACCTTGGTCACTCTGGCTGGAGCCTGCAACCTATGAGGTGCTGGCCGGCAGGGCACCTCCCTCGTCCCCACACAAAGCTGGCAGGACAGCTGGCTCATCCTTCTCTTGCCGCAGTGTGCACAAAGCTTGTTCTCTTTGGAGTCGTGGGCCACTAGCCAGTCCACTGGGGACATCCCTCAGGGGAGGAAGAGACAGGGCGGACACTCGGGCTGGCACACTGTGGCGGGCCACCCTGCTCTGCTGACCAGTGGTTTTCTTGTCTGGCTCCCTGTGGCTCCAGATGGCCCCAGCTGGGGTTAGACAGACTCCTGTCTGAACTGCCTCAAGCTCATAGTCACCAAGAGCATAAAGCGAGGGACAAGGATGAGGGGACTGGGCGCCCCGGGGGACTAACCTAGAGCAGACAAGATTCAGAGGATTGACCCTGTAGGAGGCTTGGGGGAGATGGCGCTGCACTAGACGTGGAAGAAGAGGAAGGAGGGAAAAGAGTTCCATAGTCATGGGCTTATAGCTCTGTGCTTGCGTGTACAGCACCCTGGGTTGGGTCCCATCATTCCTGCATAAACCTAACCTGGCGGTACAAGCCTGCAATCCCTGCACTCAGAGGTGGAGGCAGGAGGATCAGAAGTGTAAGATCATTCATTAACTTCATAACAAGTCAACTTTTGGCCTCTACACAAGTGTACAGACAGGCACACGTATGCATGAACACACATGAACATACCACACGCACAGACATACAGACACCCCATCCACAAACACACACACACACACACATGAACATGCATGCACGAATGCACATACACACATATACATGAATGCACACACTCATATAAACACACTCGTGGACACATATGAACACACAGACACACAGATGCACATGTGTGTGCACACACACAGACACACACACAATGCCAGTGCCACATGGCCTACATGAGCCTCCCTACCCCCTCTCCTCTCTGCCCCTGAGCTTCCCTACCTCCCATCAGACTTCCTGCCCTGGACTTTGGCTCCTTCTGCTCCCCTTCTCTAGAAGTGCTTTTATTCCCAGCTATCCATCCAGACTTGCTCCGCAGATAGCCCCTCGGGAGATCCTTCCTGCTGTCACGGGATGAATCGTCTCCTTCTGGGCTCTCTGGACCTCATTTGTTGTCTGCCCTGCTTCTCACACGTTCTCTCATTCATCCACACCATCGATCAACAAACGTGGCCTACATAGTGTGTATTGGGCACCAGGAGGACACGGGGCAGGGCAGGGCAGGGCTCAGGGAAACTGCAAATGTAAGCAGATTTTGAGAGCTGAATTCCAGGAACGTTTACATGAGCACCTAGTACGTGCAGGGGACTCGGCCAGGCCTGGGAAACACTCACTTTAGTTTCAGGTTATTTTGTTTGTTGCTTGTTTTCTTAATGTTTTTTGAAGGGGATTGTTGTTGATGATGCTTTTGCTTTTAGCAGAATCTCGCACTGTAGCCCAGGCTGGCGTGAAACACACACTGTAGCCCAGGCTGCCTTCAAAGTTGTGGCAATCTTCCTGCCTCGCCCTCTTGAGTGCCGAGATTAGAGGGGTGGAAATAAGCACTTTTCAAGTGTGTGTGTTTGTTTGTGGTGGTATACATGCATGGCGTATGTGTGAAGTCACAGGACGGCTTTCAAGTGTCAGCTCTCTCTGTGCAGCATGTGGGTGGCCTGGGTCAAACTCAGGTCGTCAGGCTTGGTGGCCAGTGCCTTTGCCTGCTAAGGTATCCTGCCACCCTGAGATAGGTGCTTTTGAAAAATAGTCCTGCAACAGTGCAATGCTGGGGTGTGCTTTTAAAAATCTCAGCATTCAGGAGGTGGAGGCAGGCCAGCCTGGTCTGCAGAGCGAGTCCCAGGACAGACGGGACCACACAGAGAAAGCCTGCCTTGAAGAAAAGAAAGAACGAAAAGAAAAGAAAAAATAGTCCCAACTCCTGAAAGCAAGGGGAGAGTCAGGACGATGTGCGCAGCTGACTGACTGCTGGAGAAGGGCAGGGAACTGAAGGCAGATTGAACCTCAGCTGAGGCCCAGTGACAGGCAGGCCTCCGTCAAGACAGGAGGCTGGAAAAGGATTGTAAAACCACCAAACAACGTCCCAAAGTTACCACACAGGCAGGTGCAGACCGTGTGCTCAGGGTGTGTTAGTTAGCCAGAGGGCGGGCTGGGGCCAGAGAGCTCAGCCAGCCATAGTCGGAGAGGAAAGGACATCGATCGTGCTGCTCCCACCGGCGCATGCTCCCTCTTCTCTGCTCTAGGGACAGTCCCTCATGAACTGCATAAACCGCAGCTCCCCCTGCCTCTGCCTTCTGGTTGACGTCAGCAATGGAGGGGACAGGAAGAATATCAACACCTGCCGAAGCTTGATAAGCCACGGGTTGATAGTGGGTATGTCCCTCCACCAATGGCCCCGGGGCCTGCTGGGTAATTCTTCCCCTATGGCGGCAGGCTTTGGTATCGCCTCCGTCTGCTGAGGCTGGCATTGCGCTTGCTGGTGCTGCTCCGTCTATGATGGCTCCTGGACCTGTCCCTGTGCCCAGCCCAGCTCTCGACAAGTGCTCTCAGCTACTCCCTTCTAGGACGCCGGCAGGAACCTTGACGCTGGGAATTTTATATTGTGCCTCGGAGGAACCGTGCCCAGGGACCAGTAAGACCAGAAGCATCCCTTGACTTGGAAATAGATATCCTGGTCACATCTGTCCCTGACATCACAGGGTCCCACTGTGTCCTGGTCAGGCCAGCCTGTTAGGAAGGACTCATTTCTGTG